>NC_134740.1:8477152-8637152 GCF_049634645.1 Pelodiscus sinensis | reverse complement strand
AAGGGGCACGGGCTGGCTACGGTGCCCGTGCCAGGTGCAAGCCTGCCAGCACCCAGCTAGCAGACCCTGCACCTGGCACGGCACAGAGCCACCCACCCGATGCCCCCCAGCCCACCCCCTCTTGCCGGGACCAGGCTGGCGGCTCCCGGGAGCTTGCCCTGGACCGCAAGAGGCGGGCACCTTCCTGGGCTAGTGCGGACATCGTGGACCTCGTCCACGATCTCCGCACTAGGCACAGAAAAGTGGCCGTCTAGGGCAGGAGAGCTGCCAGCCTGGCCACCCAGGACCAGGTGTGCATGAAAATCAAGGGGGTCCACTGAGACCCCCGACACTGAGCCCTGAGCTTACAATGGCCGTACTGGGTCAGACCAAAGGTCCATCTAGCCCAGTAGCCTGTCTGCCGAGAGCGGCCAACACTAGGGACCCTGGAGGGGATGGACCGAAGACAATGACCAAGCCATTTGTCTCGTGCCATCCCTCTCCAGCCTTCCACAAACTTTGGGCAGGGACACCACTCCTACCCTCTGGCTAATAGGACTCCATGGACCCAACCTCCATCACTTTATCTTACTTCCCTTTAAACTCTGTTCTAGTTCTAGCCTTCACAGCCTCCTGCAGCAAGGAGTTCCACAGGTTAACTATTTGCTTTGTAAACAACAACAACTTTCTCTTACTAGTTTCAAGCCTGCTACCCATTCCTTTCCTTTGGTGTCCTCTAGTCCTTCTTTATGGGAACTCAGGAAGAACTTTTCTGAATGCACCCTCTCCACCCAACCCCTGCTTTTAGAGACCTCTATCCTGTCCCCCCTCCGTCTCCTCTTTTCTAAGCTGAACAGTCCCAGTCTCTGTAGCCTTTCTTCATCTGGGACCTGTTCCCAACCCCTGATCATGTTAGTTGCCCTCCCCTCTTCCAGCCTTTCTCTTCCCCTCTCCCACCTCCTTTTCCCAGTCTCCCCCAGTTTTGTTCAATAAAGACAGAGTCAATGTTGGAAGAAACGTTATCTTTATTTTGTACATCAATAAGAAGGGGGGCTAGGGAAGGGTAAGTGGAAGGAGGTGAGGGAGGAATGGGGTACGAGCCCCCGATGGGGAGGACTGGGCTGGCTCTGCGGGCTTCTGGGGGTGGAAGCTCTCCTGCAGCCCCCCAATTACTCCCTCTCCCCAGATGGCAGCCTGCGGCAAGTGCAGCCGGGCTGATGGCCGAGTGGTTTGATGTGCCCAGTGTGGGCACTCAGGGCACTCCAAGCCAGAACTTCTTTGCAAGCGGGGCACCCCTTAGAACTGTGTGTCCGGGGTGGGGGTCGGGACCCTTTAAGCGCAGCCCTCGGCTAGCCTGAGACAGCATCTCCATGCTCTAAGTCCTCCTTTTATGCCCTGCCGGCACTGCTTCCGGCCATCCTTAAGCCCTGTTCAGAGTCCACTCAATGTGGACTTACTAGTTCGAACTAGCAAAACGCTAGTTCGAACTAGTTTTTAGTTCTAGATGCGTTAGTTCGAACTAGCTTAGTTCGAATTAACTAATTCGAATTAAGTTAGTTCGAACTAACTTTGTAGTGTAGACATACCCTAAGCTATTTTGAAATTACCTCAAATTGTGTAGCTTATTTTGAGGTAAGAATGCAGTGTAGGCAGCACCCAAACACTGACGAGAATTGAAACGGGAAAAGTTCATATGTGGGTGTTTCTTACGGAGACGTTCTGCTCTGGGTGTCTGCGACACAGCTCATAGATCCCAGGGCCAGCCGGGACCACTGTGGGCACCTAGCCTGACCCCTCTGTGGAGCACACGTCAGGGAATCTCCCCAAATCTCTTGTAGGGCTTTCAAAATCATTCCAGGCATATGCAAGTCCCGGGGTGAGTCTGACGTGCGAACCTTCCTGGTGCCAGGAGTGTCCATGCTGCATTGTCCAGTAAGCAGCTCAGCATCTAGGCCTTGGTGCGCCCTGACAGGCAGGCAGGCACGGTGCGGAAAGGGGGGTTCCTGGGGGTTGCAGGACAGGGTGAGGTAGCAGATCCCTCTACACAGGGGCTCAGACACGACCACTTCAAAGGGAGAAAAAGTCGGTCGTGCTTAGATCCCAGGCAAGGCAAGAGTCCAGGTTCTGCAGATCCAAGGTCTGGGGTGTCCCGTCCAACAAACAAACGCAGGGCTCTGGGCCAGGCACAGTCTCTGTCTCTCATCGGGGCCCTGCTGCCATGCGACCCTGCCGAGCCGTTACTGCTGTGCTGTAAGCCCCACATGGACGCCTCTGCTCCCCGCCCTGCCAGGGGCCCCATCCCGACCCCATGTGTCTCCTCCAGGGCCCCCATCCCAACCCCACGTGTCTCCTCTACCCGCCCCTCCAGGGCCCCCATATCAGCCCCACGTGTCTCCTCTACCCCGCCCCTCCAGGGCCCCCATATCAGCCCCACGTGTCTCCTCTACCCCGCCCCTCCAGGCCCCCCCCAACCCCATGTGTCTCCTCTACCCCGCCCCTCCAGGGCCCCCATATCAGCCCCACGTGTCTCCTCTACTCCACCCCTCCAGGGCCCCCATATCAGCCCCACGTGTCTCCTCTACCCCGCCCCTCCAGGCCCCCCCCAACCCCATGTGTCTCCTCTACCCCACCCCTCCAGGGCCCCCATCCCAACCCCATGTGACTCCTCTACCCACCACGTAAACGCATCCACATTTCCTGGAGCTCTTCTCCCACTCTCTAGTGCCGTGCTATTCCCACTGCAAAACAGAATCCAGCCACCTTTTTCTTCAGCCTTTCCCTTTCTTGGCCAGGGATGTGAAACGTACCATAGGAGGGGACCTGTGGCTATCATAGCGGCTGCTCAGCTGGGACACGCAGTGGACAGAGGGCTGACGGCAATTCCCTGCTTTGCAGCTACAACACTTGGTTTACAACTTGATCTTGTGCATTCTTTTGACATTGTACCTATCCAAAAAGTATTTAAGCAATTATATAGCTTAGTATTTTCAGCTTCTTATTAATAAATTGTCTTTTCAATGTGTTAAAAATGGCAAGCGCTACGGTGCTTATTTATTAGCTGAACTTTTTTCTCATAATTTACATTAGGGTGGTAACTGGAATTCAATTAAACACAGAAAACAACATATGAAATTAGATATTATTTTACAAAACAATCCTTTCATGCAGAGCATTACCTGATTTGCCATATTTTATATAGTTTAAATTCAAAAGTTTAATATATTCCCCTGATTCTTTATGTTAAAAAGGCCCCATGGGAAGAAGAGGAGACGCCAGGGATTGCAATGGGGGCCCTGGAGGGGTGGGGTTGAGGAGACACATGGGGTTGGGAGGGAGGATCCTGGTGGGGGTTGAGGAGACACATGGGGTTGGGAGGGAGGATCCTGGTGGGGGTTGAGGAGACACATGGGGTTGGGAGGGAGGATCCTGGTGGGGGTCGAGGAGACACATGGGGTTGGGAGGGAGGATCCTGGTGGGGGTTGAGGAGACACATGGGGTTGGGAGGGAGGATCCTGGTGGGGTTGAGGAGACACATGGGGTTGGGAGGGAGGATCCTGGTGGGGGTCGAGGAGACACATGGAGTTGGGAGGGAGGATCCTGGTGGGGGTTGAGGAGACACATGGGGTTGGGAGGGAGGATCCTGGTGGGGGTTGAGGAGACACATGGGGTTGGGAGGGAGGATCCTGGTGCGGGTTGAGGAGACACATGGGGTTGGGAGGGAGGATCCTGGTGGGGGTTGAGGAGACACATGGGGTTGGGAGGGAGGATCCTGGTGGGGGTTGAGGAGACACATGGGGTTGGGAGGGAGGATCCTGGTGGGGGTTGAGGAGACACATGGGGTTGGGAGGGAGGATCCTGGTGCGGGTTGAGGAGACACATGGGGTTGGGAGGGAGGATCCTGGTGGGGGTTGAGGAGACACATGGGGTTGGGAGGGAGGATCCTGGTGGGGGTTGAGGAGACACATGGGGTTGGGAGGGAGGATCCTGGTGGGGGTTGAGGAGACACATGGGGTTGGGAGGGAGGATCCTGGTGCGGGTTGAGGAGACACATGGGGTTGGGAGGGAGGATCCTGGTGGGGGTCGAGGAGACACATGGGGTTGGGAGGGAGGATCCTGGTGGGGGTTGAGGAGACACATGGGGTTGGGAGGGAGGATTCTGGTGGGGGTTGAGGAGACACATGGAGTTGGGAGGGAGGATCCTGGTGGGGGTTGAGGAGACACATGGGGTTGGGAGGGAGGATCCTGGTGGGGGTTGAGGAGACACATGGGGTTGGGAGGGAGGATCCTGGTGGGGGTTGAGGAGACACATGGGGTTGGGAGGGAGGATCCTGGTGCGGGTTGAGGAGACACATGGGGTTGGGAGGGAGGATCCTGGTGGGGGTCGAGGAGACACATGGGGTTGGGAGGGAGGATCCTGGTGGGGGTTGAGGAGACACATGGGGTTGGGAGGGAGGATTCTGGTGGGGGTTGAGGAGACACATGGAGTTGGGAGGGAGGATCCTGGTGGGGGTTGAGGAGACACATGGGGTTGGGAGGGAGGATCCTGGTGGGGGTTGAGGAGACACATGGGGTTGGGAGGGAGGATCCTGGTGGGGTTGAGGAGACACATGGAGTTGGGAGGGAGGATCCTGGTGGGGGTTGAGGAGACACATGGGGTTGGGAGGGAGGATCCTGGTGGGGGTTGAGGAGACACATGGGGTTGGGAGGGAGGATTCTGGTGGGGGTTGAGGAGACACATGGGGTTGGGAGGGAGGATTCTGGTGGGGGTTGAGGAGACACATGGGGTTGGGAGGGAGGATCCTGGTGGGGGTTGAGGAGACACATGGGGTTGGGAGGGAGGATCCTGGTGGGGGTTGAGGAGACACATGGGGTTGGGAGGGAGGATCCTGGTGGGGGTCGAGGAGACACATGGGGTTGGGAGGGAGGATCCTGGTGGGGGTTGAGGAGACACATGGGGTTGGGAGGGAGGATCCTGGTGGGGTTGAGGAGACACATGGGGTTGGGAGGGAGGATCCTGGTGGGGGTTGAGGAGACACATGGGGTGGTTTGCCAACTCTCTGTAACTATGAGCATTTCTTTTGCTCTTTCGGAGCTCAGCGAGAACGGGTTCTCTCCCCACAACTCGCTGAGGACCCAGACCTCCTGCACACTCCATGCAGATGTTTTTGCACCACAGGGGACTGGAGGTGCCCCCTTGAGCCATGTGAGCTGCCGCCTTGTGCAGCCTGCTCTGAGGTTGCTTGAAATGCTGGCCATACAGGAAGGAAAAGTAAACTTTCCCAGGGCTTGCCTGTTCACCTAGAGAGCAAAAGAGGCACCAGAGCGGTCAGTGTGGGGCACTGTGGGATGCTTCCCGGAGGCCAAGAACCTCCACTTTCCCCAACACTGTGTCTACATGGCCATAAATTTGACCAGGCGAGGTTGGAAATTGCACTATTCCTCATAAAAGCAGGAGTACCCAAAATCGGCCTCAGCAGCCATTAAGGTCAATGGAATTGACACATCATTGGAAGAGTGGACACATCATTTAGAAAATCAGCTTTATGCACTAAATTCACTCTAACCTCCTAGTGTAGACCAGGCATTAACAGAGGTATTAGGGCAGGGGTTTTCAAAGCTGGGTCACGGACCCACCAGGGAAAGCCCCAGCTGTACCCGCGTTGAGCTTTATTTATTCTAAAGTTCCACCTCCATGGAGCCTCGCAGTTTTGCCGTTACCCGATCCCAGTGTATGCCGCTTCCCGCAGGTCCCAGGTTTGAAAACCACTCTAATAGGCTTTCATGGGTAAAACCCACTTCATCAGATGAACTGGAGTGGAAGTGTCGGGGACTCGAACCCAGACGGCTTCAGTTCGTTGTCTGACCGCAAAGAGACAGGCAACACCAGCAAGGTCTAATCACAAAGCTCTTTATTGAAGAGTGCACACGACAATAGAGAGCAGCCTGTCTCTACCAAGAACCAGCCCCCGATTTCTATAGCAAGTAGGGTTATATAGACAGTTCCGTCGTGTCATAGACTATTTACTTAAGCAACCCACCCCCCTTTGTTAGTTAGAAACTTCTAGCGTGGGTGCATACCTTGCCAACTATACAAGGTGTCCTTGATGCATTAGCAACTTTGGGTATGTCTACACTACAGCGCTAGTTCGAACTAACTTAGTTCAAATTAGTTAATTCAAACTAAGCTAATTCGAACTAACGCGTCTAGAACTAAAAACTAGTTCGAATTAGCGTTTTGCTAATTCGAACTAGCAAGTCCACATTGAGTGGACTCTGAACAGGGCTTAAGGATGGCCGGAAGCAGTGCCATCAGGGCATCAAAGGAGGACTTAGAGCGTGGAGATGCTGTCTCAGGCTAGCCGAGGGCTGCGCTTAAAGGGTCCTGACCCCCACCCCGGACAGACAGTTCTCAGGGGTGCCCCGCTTGAAAACCAGTCCTGGCTTGGAGTGCCCGGAGTGCCCACACTGCGCACATCACACCACTCGGCCATCAGCCCGGCTGCACTTGCCGCAGGCTGCCATCTGGGGAGAGGAAGCAATCGGGGGGCCCCCTTGATTTTCATGCACACCTGCTCCTAGGTGGCCAGGCTGGCAGTTCTCCTGCCCTAGACGGCCACTTTCCTGTGCCTAGTGCGGAGATCGTGGACAAGGTCCACGATGTCCGCACTAGCCCAGGAAGGTGCCCGCCTCTTGCGGTCCAGGGCAAGCTCCTGGGAGCCGCCAGCCTGGTCCCGGGAAGAGGGGGTGGGCTGGGGGACATCGGGTGGGTGGCTCTGTGCCGTGCCAGGTGCAGGGTCTGCTGGCTGGGTGCTGGCAGGCTTGCACCTGGCACGGGCACCGTAGCCAGCCCGTGCCCCTTTAAGGGGTCTGGGGCCAGGAGGGGGGCATAGAGTTTCCCTGGTGTTGGCCAGAGTGGCCACCAGGGAAACCTGGGGAAGGCTAGCCTCCCACTAGTTCGAATTAAGGGGCTACACACCCCTTAATTCGAACTAGCTAGTTCGAACTAGGCTTAATCCTCGTAAAATGAGGTTTACCTAGTTCGAACTAAGCGCTCCGCTAGTTCGATTCAAATTCAAACTAGCGGAGCGCTAGTGTAGCGGCTATGAATGTTAGTTCAAACTAACGTCCATTAGTTCGAACTAACATTGTAGTGTAGACATACCCTCTCTTATTAAGACAGAAGGCGAGTACCAGACAATGAGGAGACGGAGAGTTTTCTTATCAGTTTCTTAAGCAAGCTGTTCAGCTCAGCAAGTACAAAAATGCAGCTGTTCGCTTGTCTCATGTCCTTACTCAACTCATGTCTCAAATTTTGTTCAGGGACTACCCAGAACCCTTTGCTGACTCTTCTCCGTCTGTCTTAGCATAATCGCCCTAGGCCCAATTTTCTGTGGCCTAACAGAAGTAACAGAGGTAGGGCCTCAAAGGGAAGACGATCCTTGTACAAATTGCACAAGCAACTTTTTCCTTATATGTACTCCTTCCTCCCCTACACTTCCACTCCAGTTCATCTGATGAAGTGGGTTTTACCCATGAAAGCCAATGTCCTAATAAATCTGTTAGCCTCTTAATGTGCCGCAGGACTCCTTGTTGTTTTTGAAGACACAGACTAACACAGCTACCTCTCTGAGATGTTTCACCTAACATAAAGCTCTGTCTCCTATTCTTCACGGGGTTTTCCTGTATTCAGAGGTGTCCTGGCCTGTGTAGGATGAATGTACCCTCACCTCTTCTGATGGCCCCTCAGGTGCCTAGTTCTAGCCATAATACTTCTCCATGTCTTCCAGTAGTCCCTGAACATCTCACCAGCATTAATCCTCTTATCCTCAGTATTATCTCCATTGTACACATGGGGAAACTGAGGCACAAGCAAGGCCATGGGGCCTACAAGGAGTCTGTGTTGTGCAGGAACGTGATCCCAGAGCTTCTGTGTCTCAGGGTCATGCCTTCACCTCAGGGCTATCTTCCCTCTCTGGCTGAACGCAGATGGTAACTGGGCAGCTGTGTAGGAGATTGTGTTGGTGTTACATCTCTGAAGCACTCTCAGGTGCGGTCCCGTGAGCCACATGACAAACATTCCCTTTGAAACCAGGGTCTTAATTTGCTGATCTAGGAAACACTGGGAAAAGTCACCACTGTAATTAACCGCGGGGGCAGTGCAGGAGAAGTGATATAGCCCTGGACAAGGGACAAGGCCTACAACAGTGTTTCTCAACGAGTGGTACGGGTCCCCGTAGGGGTAATCGAGAGAAGTCTGGGAGGGACGTCAATACAACTGAAATTTGGAGAAAACTGAATTTTTGTTGTAAGTTTTACAGCACTTTATTATTTTTGTATTTTTTACACCCAAAAATTTAATCGCCCACCCGGCTATCATTAAGTTGTTTAAACAAATGTGTTGCAATGGTAGCAAAAAAAATTGTGTGTCTGAAAACTGTAGGTACTGGGGACACTTATAATTTTTAAGGGGGGTACTTTATTACAAAAAAGGTTGAGAAACACTGTCCAAAAACATTATTTCAAGACGAGAAAATGCTCAGCAAGTCGCTATGCCCGGGACAGGAGAAGGCAAGGAAAGAAGAACAGCAGACACCCTAAGGCAGCCAAGGAATGTCCATGAAGAAAGACACACTACTCCAACAAGAATGGAAGGTAAATAACCCCTCCCACTCTAACAGGAGCCTTTGGGTATCCAAAGCAGCACAATTCAGGCAAGACCCAGCCTGTGAAAGGGAATTATGCAAAATAGAAGCGGCACCTCTTGTGTTGCTCAGAAGCATCTCAGCATCCGAGCTCAGCCATGTCCCCGGCTATTAGCGAGTGAGATGTAATTGTAGATCCTGTGTGGTACCCAGATACCATGGGAATTCTGAGCCTCAGCTCATTTCACTTATAACTCTCAATTATTTGCCTAGGAGTGGGCACGGCACCCGCCTAGGCATCGTTCCTGAGACTTTTAATGGTATTTCAATACTGAGGCTACATCTAGACTGACATGATCTTGCTTTTGCGCAAAAGCATCCGTGGCCAGTCTAGACATGATTTTGCGCAAGATAGCTCCAGTGGCCATTTTCACCATCGGGGCTTTTTTGCGCAAAACAGTCCTCCCCTGTCTACACTGGCTCTCTTGCACAAATATATTTGCGCAAGAGGGATTATCCCTGAGCGGGAGCGTCAGTGTATTTGTGCAAGAACACTGACAATCTTACATTGGATCGTCAGTGTTCTTGCGCAAATTCAAGCGGCCAGTGTAGACAGCTGGCAAGTTTTTGCGCAAAATCTTGCCAGTCTAGACGCAGCTTGAGTGTCTTTGACTTATGCTGGGAATTGTGTGACTAAATCGTTTAGTGACTTGGAAAATGTTGACCTCTTGTCCTGCTCTGACTTCACCTGAATGCTGCTATTTCCAAAGGGATCGATCTCCCTGGGATGTGAGTGTTTACATTTTTGGGGAACCCTCAGCAGGTATACATGGCAAGTGAAAAACAATCCCACTGACTGTAAGAAATTGCCTTCTTCTTGAATCCCCAGAGTGGGCATCTTTGCTTCTGTGCTTATCTGAATTGAATATGTTGTATTTATTCTGTGAGCCTTTGGCAGGTCCCCTAACCCCACTGCTTGGCCAGAGAGAGGTTGGTGCTGTGTTAGACCCACAGACAGGCAATCACATACTCACTGAATGGTGCAGCGGTACCTGACATCCGTCCTTGGCATTGCTACACAAAAGCTCCTTCACACCTGCTCAGTGAAGGTCTTATCTCCCTATGGGAGACGAACAGTCCACCTGGTTTTGTGGGCTTCAGTCCCTCATCTTTGTCCCTTGATGGGGCTGTTGGCTTTTTAGAGCATGGCCTGGCCCTTGCACTGCTATAGAAACAAGGCGGGCGAGGGAATATCTTTCATTGCCTCTGCTGGTGAAAGAGACAAGCTTGAGACCTTGCACCACGTCGTTCCAATGCCTCACACGTGTGTCTTTCTCCAGCAGCCAACACAAAGAGACTCCGGCACAGGATAAGTTCTCTGCACGCTAGCACAGTGTGTGTCGGGGGGGGGGATGTCAAGACAAACCTTTTTACCAGCAAGTGTCAGTACACCTGACTCCCTGTGCACACCCAAACCGATGACAACCCCTCCAGTGCTCCAAGTAGAACCTCAGAGTTGCAAACATTTGGGAAGGGAGGTTGCTCGTAGAATCATATAATCACAGGGCTAGAAGAGACCTCAGGAGGTCATGAAGTCCAGCCCCCTGCCCTAGGAAGGACCAATCCCAGCTAAATCAACCAAGACAGGGCTTTGTCAAGCCGAGACTTAAAAACCTCTAAGGATGGAGAAAAAATGCTACTTTTAACCACCAGAATTTAACTGAAACAAGCACAGACACAATTTCCTTGTTGAGTCTGCTTGATAAATATCCCTTTATTTTTAAGCAGTTCACATTTCATAGAATCATAGAACACTAGGACTGGAAGGTCATCGAGTCCAGTCCCCTGCCCTCATGGCAGGACCCAGTATTGTCTAGACCATTCCTGATAGACATTTATCTAACCTGCTCTTAAATATCTCCAGAGATGGGGATTCCACACCCTCCCTAGGAAATGTATTCCAGTGTTTAACCACCCTGACAGTTAGAAACTTTTTCGTAATGTCCAACCTAAACCTCCCTTGCTGCAGTTTAAGCCCATTGCTTCTTGTTCTATCCTCAGAGGCCAAAATGAACAAGTTTTCTCCCTCCTCCTTGTGACACCATTTTAGGTACCTGATAACTGCTGTCATGTGCCCCCTCAGTCTCCTCTTTTCCAAACTAAAAAAACCCAATTCTTTCAGTCTTCCTTCATAGGTCATGTTCTCTAGACCTTTAATAATTCTTGCTGCTCTTCTCTGGACCCTCTCCAATTTCTTCACATATTTCTTGAAATGCAGTGCCCAGAACCGGACACAATGCTCCACCTGAGGCCTAACCAACACAGAGTAAAGGAGAAGAATGACTTCTCGTGTCTTGCTCACAACACTCCTGTTAATGCATCCCACAGTCATGTTTGCATTTTTTGCAACAGCATCACGTTGTTGACTCATGTTTATCTTGTGATCCACTCTGACCCCTAGTTCCCTTTCTGCAGTGCTCCTTCCTAGACAAAGCGACAAGGAGTCACGTGGCAACTTATAGACTCTTGGACAGATGTCTTGGAGCATAAGATTTCGTGGGCAAAGACTCACTTCATCAAATGCCACATCTATTAGTCTATAAGGTGCCACAGGACTCCTTGTTGCTTTTGCAGATCCAGACTAACACGACTACCCCTCTGATACCTTCCTAGACAGTCGCTTCCCATTCTGCATGTGTGAAACGGATTTTTCCTTCCTAAGTGGAGCACTTTGCATTTGTCCTTATAAACTTCATCCTATTTACCTCAGACCATTTCTCCAATTTTTCCAGATCATTTTGAATTACGACCCTGTCCTCCAAAGCACTTGCAATCCCTCCCAGCTTGGTATCATCTGCAAGTTTAATAAGCGTCCTCTCTATGCCAATATCTAAATCGTTGATGAAGAGACCCCTGTGGAACCCCACTTGTTATACCTTTCCAGCAGGATTATGAACCATTAATAACTACTCTCGGGGGGTATGTCTACACTACCCCGCTAGTTCGAACTAGCGGGGTAATGTATGCATACCGCACTTGCTAATGAAGCCTGGGATTTGAATTTCCCGGGCTTCATTAGCATAAGCGGGGAGCCGCCATTTTTAAATCCCCGCTGCTTCGAACCCCGTGTAGCGCGGCTACACGGGGCTCGAACTAGGTAGTTCGGACTAGGGTCCTATTCCGAACTACCGTTACTCCTCGTGAAACGAGGTGTACCGGTAGTTCGGAATAGGCACCCTAGTCCGAACTACCTAGTTCGAGCCCCGTGTAGCCGCGCTACACGGGGTTCGAAGCAGCGGGGATTTAAAAATGGCGGCTCCCCGCTTATGCTAATGAAGCCCGGGAAATTCAAATCCCGGGCTTCATTAGCAAGTGCGGTATGCATACATTACCCTCCTAGTTCGAACTAGGAGGGTAGTGTAGACATACCCTGGGGGTATGTCTACACTACAAAGTTAGTTCGAACTAACGGACGTTAGTTCGAACTAACTTTAATAGGCGCTACACTAGCGCTCCGCTAGCTCGAATTTGAATCGAACTAGCGGAGCGCTTAGTTCGAACTAGGTAAACCTCATTTTACGAGGACTAACGCCTAGTTCGAACTAGCTAGTTCGAACTAAGGGCTGTGTAGCCCTTTAGTTCGAACTAGTGGGAGGCTAGCCCTCCCCAGGTTTCCCTGGTGGCCACTCTGGCCAACACCAGGGAAACTCTATGCCCCCCTCCCGGCCCCGGACCCCTTAAAGGGGCACGGGCTGGCTACGGTGCCCGTGCCAGGTGCAAGCCTGCCAGCACCCAGCTAGCAGACCCTGCACCTGGCACGGCACAGAGCCACCCACCCGATGCCCCCCAGCCCACCCCCTCTTGCCGGGACCAGGCTGGCGGCTCCCGGGAGCTTGCCCTGGACCGCAAGAGGCGGGCACCTTCCTGGGCTAGTGCGGACATCGTGGACCTCGTCCACGATCTCCTCACTAGGCACAGGAAAGTGGCCGTCTAGGGCAGGAGAGCTGCCAGCCTGGCCACCCAGGACCAGGTGTGCATGAAAATCAAGGGGGTCCACTGAGACCCCCGACCCTGAGCCCTGAGCTTACAATGGCCGTCCTGGGTCAGACCAAAGGTCCATCTAGCCCAGTAGCCTGTCTGCCAACAGCGGCCAACCCTAGGGACCCTGGAGGGGATGGACCGAAGACAATGACCAAGCCATTTGTCTCGTGCCATCCCTCTCCAGCCTTCCACAAACTTTGGGCAGGGACACCACTCCTACCCTCTGGCTAATAGGACTCCATGGACCCAACCTCCATCACTTTATCTCACTTCCCTTTAAACTCTGTTCTAGTTGTAGCCTTCACAGCCTCCTGCAGCAAGGAGTTCCACAGGTTAACTATTTGCTTTGTCAACAACAACAACTTTCTCTTACTAGTTTCAAGCCTGCTACCCATTCCTTTCCTTTGGTGTCCTCTAGTCCTTCTTTATGGGAACTAATGAAGAGCTTTTCTGTATGCACCCTCTCCACCCAACCCCTGCTTTTAGAGACCTCTATCCTGTCCCCCCTCCGTCTCCTCTTTTCTAAGCTGAGAAGTCCCAGTCTCTGTAGCCTCTCTTCATCTGGGACCTGTTCCCAACCCCTGATCATGTTAGTTGCCCTCCCCTCTCCCAGCCTTTCTCTTCCCCTCTCCCACCTCCTTTTCCCAGTCTCCCCCAGTTTTTTTTCAATAAAGACAGAGTCAATGTTGGAAGAAACGTTATCTTTATTTTGTACATCAATAAGAAGGGGGACTAAGGAAGGGTAAGTGGAAGGAGGTGAGGGAGGAATGGGGTACGAGCCCCCGATGGGGAGGACTGGGCTGGCTCTGCGGGCTTCTGGGGGTGGAAGCTCTCCTGCAGCCCCCCAATTACTCCCTCTCCCCAGATGGCAGCCTGCGGCAAGTGCAGCTGGGCTGATGGCCGAGTGGTGTGATGTGCCCAGTGTGGGCACTCAGGGCACTCCAAGCCAGAACTTCTTTGCAAGCGGGGCACCCCTTAGAACTGTGTGTCCGGGGTGGGGGTCGGGACCCTTTAAGCGCAGCCCTCGGCTAGCCTGAGACAGCATCTCCATGCTCTAAGTCCTCCTTTTATGCCCTGCCGGCACTGCTTCCGGCCATCCTTAAGCCCTGTTCAGAGTCCACTCAATGTGGACTTGCTAGTTCGAACTAGCAAAACGCTAATTCGAACTAGTTTTTAGTTCTAGACGCGTTAGTTCGAACTAGCTTAGTTCGAATTAACTAATTCGAACTAAGTTAGTTCGAACTAGCGCTGTAGTGTAGACATACCCTGAGAATGGTTATCCAGCTAGTTATGCACTCATAAGAACATAAGAACATAAGAACGGCCGTACTGGGTCAGACCAAAGGTCCTTCTAGCCCAGTATCCTGTCTACCGACAGTGGCCAGCACCAGGTGCCCCAGAGAGGGTGGACCGAAGACAATGATCAAGCAATTTGTCTCCTGCCATCTCTCTCCAGCCTCTGACAAACAGAGGCCAAGGACACTATTTTATCCCCTGGCTAATAGCCTTTTATGGACCTAACCTCCATGAAATTATCTAGCTTCTCTTTAAACTCTATTATAGTCCTAGCCTTCACAGCCTCCTCTGTTCCACAGCTTGACTACACGCTGTGTGAAGAAGAACTTTCTTTTATTAGTTTTAAACCTGCTACCCATTAATTTCATTTGGTGTCCTCTAGTTCTTCTATTTAGGGAACTAATGAAGAACTTTTCTTTATGCACCCTCTCCACACCACTCATGATTTTATAGACCTCTATCATATCCCCCCTCAGCCTCCTCTTTTCTAAACTGAAAAGTCCCAGTCGCTTTAACCTCTCATCATATGGGACCCGTTCCAAACCCCTAATCATGTTAGTTGCCCTTTTCTGAACCCTTTCCAAGGCCAAAATATCCTTTTTGAGGTGAGGAGACCACATCTGTACACAGTATTCAAGATGTGGGCGTACCATAGTTTTATACAGGGGCAGTAAGATATTCTGTGTCTTATTTTCTATCCCTTTCCTAATAACTCCTAGCATCCTATTTGCCTTTTTGACCACCGCTGCACACTGCGTGGAAGTTTTCAGAGAACTGTCCACGATAACTCTAAGATCTCTTTCCTGATTTGTCATAGCCAAATTAGCCCCCATCATACTGTACATATAGTTGGGGTTATTTTTCCCAATGTGCATTACTTTACACTTATCCACATTAAATTTTATTTGCCATTTTATTGCTCAATCACTCAGTTTGGTGAGATCTTCTTGGAGTCCCTCACAGTCTGCTTCTCTCTTGACTATCCTAAACAGTTTTGTATCATCTGCAAACTTTACTACCTCACTGCTTACCCCTTTCTCCAGATCATTTATGAATAAGTTGAAAAGGATTGGTCCCAGGACTGACCCTTGGGGGACACCACTAGTTACTCCTCTCCAATCTGAAAATTTACCATTTATTCCTACCCTTTGTTTCCTGTCTTTTAACCAGTTCTCAGTCCAAGAAAGGACCTTCCATCTTATCCCATGGCCATGTAATTTATACAAGAGCCTTTGGTGAGGGACCTTGTCAAAGGCTTTCTGAAAATCCAAGTATACTTTATCTACTGGATCCCCCTTATCCGCATGTTTGTTAACCCCTTCAAAGAACTCTAAGGCTGTGTCTACATTGGCACCCTTTTCTCGAAAAGGGATGCTAATGAGACACTTCGGAATTGCAAATCCGCGGGGGATTTAAATATCCCCTGCAGCATTTGCATGAACATGGCTGCCGCTTTTTTCTGGCTCGGAACAGAGAAAAGCACCAGTCTAGACGCGATCTTGCGGAAAATAAACCCTTTTCCGGAAGATCCCTTATTCCTACTTTCAAGTACTTTCGAACTAGTGTGGTAGTGTAGACATACCCTAATAGATTAGTAAGACATGATTTCCCTTTACAGAAACCATGTTGACTTTTGTCCAACAAATTATGTTCTTCTACATGCTTCACAATTTTATTCTTTACTATTGTTTCGACTAATTTGCCCGGTATTGAAGTTAGACTTACTGGTCTGTAATTGCCAGGATCGCCTCTAGAGCCCTTTTTAAATATTGGTGTCACGCTGGCTACCTTCCAGTCATTAGGTACGGAAGCCGATTTAAAGGATAGGTTACAAACCACAGATAATAGCTCAGCAATTTCCCATTTAAGTTCTTTTAGAACCCTTGGATGAATGCCATCCAGTCCCGGAGATTTGTTAACATTAAGTTTTTCTATTTGTTCCAAAACCTCCTCTAATGACACTTCAATCCGGGACAGTACCTCACATTCATCACCCACAAAGGACGGTGCAGATTTGGGAATCTCCCCAACGTCCTCAGCCGTGAAGACTGAAGCAAAGAAATCATTTAGTTTCTCTGCAATGGCTTTATCATCCTTGATTGCTCCTTTTGTAGCTCGATCTGGGGGACCCACAGGTATTTTAGCAGGCTTCCTGCTTCTAATGTACTTAAAAAACATTTTGTTATTTCTTTTTGAGTTTTTGGCTAGCTGTTCCTCAAAATCTTTTTTTGCTTTTCTTATTACATTTTTACATTTGATTTGACAGTGTTTATGTTCCTTTCTATTTATCTCACTAGGATTGGACTTCCACTTCTTAAAAGATACCTTTTTGTCCCTCACTGCTTCTTTTACACGGTGCTTAAGCCACGGTGACACTTTTTTAGGTCTCTTGCTATGTTTTTTAATTTGGGGTATACATTTAAGTTGGGCCTCTATTATGGTGTCTTTAAAAAGTTTTCATGCAGCTTTTAGGGATTTGGCTCTAGTCACTGTGCCTTTTAATTTCTGTTTAACTAAGCTCCTCATTTTTGTGTAATTCCCCTTTTTGAAATTAAATGCCAGGGTGCTGGACTGCTGAGGTGTTCTTCCCACCACAGGAATGTTGAATGTTATTATATTATGGTCACTACTCCCAAGCGGTCCTGTAACGGTTATATCCTGGACCTGATCCTGCGCGCCACTCAGGACTAAATCGAGAATTGCCTCTCCCCTTGTGGGTTCCTGCACCAGCTGCTCCAAGAAGCAGTCATTTAAGCCATTGAGAAATTTTCTCTCTGGTTCTCTTCCTGAGGTGACATGTATCCAGTCAATATGGGGGTAATTAAAATCCCCCATTATTATAGAGTTCTTTATTTTGTTAGCCTCTCTAATCTCCCTCAGCATTTCTATGTCAGTATCGCTGTCCTGATCAGGTGGTCGGTAATATATCCCTACTGCTAATTTCTTATTATTGGAGCATGGAATTACTATCCACAGCGATTCTATGGAACATGTTGATTCACTTAATATTTTTATTTCATTTGATTCTACATTATCTTTCACATACAGTGCCACCCCACCACCCACCCGGCCTGCTCTATCCTTTCGATATATTTTATATCCCGGTATGATTGTGTCCCACAGATTTTCCTCATTCCACCAGGTTTCAGTGATGCCTATTATGTCTATCTCCTCATTTAATACTAGGTACTCTAGTTCACCCATCTTATTAGTCAGACTCCTAGCATTGTTGTACAAGCACTTTAAAAATTTGCCACTGCTTATTTGTCTGCCCTTTCCTGATGCATTGGATTCCTTTGTATGTGGTTGTTTGTCTGTCCTGGCCCATGGTTTGACCTCTCCCCTCCTCTCTATGGGTATGTCTACACTACCCCACTAGTTCGAACTAGGGGGGTAATGTATGCATACCGAAATTGCTAATGAAGCCCGGGATTTGAATTTTCCGGGCTTCATTAGCATAAAGCCGGCGCCGCCATTTTTAAAAGCCGGCTAGTGCGAACCCCGTGCCGTGCGGCTACACGCGGCACGGGCTAGATAGTTCGAACTAGCTAGCTATTCCAAACTATCTGTACACCTTGTTCGCACGGGGTTCGCACTAGCCGGCTTTTAAAAATGGCGGCGCCGGCTTTATGCTAATGAAGCCCGGGAAATTCAAATCCCGGGCTTCATTAGCAATTTCGGTATGCATACATTACCCCTCTAGTTCGAACTAGCGGGGTAGTGTAGACATACCCTTTCTGACTACAGCTTAGAGAATCTCTATCAATGGATTCTCCTCTAATAGAAGTCTCCCTCCGATTTACATGCATCTCCGCACCAATCGGCTTCCCCCCAGCTCTTAGTTTAAAAACTGCTCTACGGCCTTTTTAATGTTTAGTTCCAGCAGTCTGGTTCCACCCTGGTTTAGGTGGAGCCCATCCTTCCTGTATAGGCTCCCCCTCTCCCAAAAGTGTCCCCAGTTCCTAATAAATCTAAACCCCTCTTCCCTTCGCCATCGTCTTATCCACGCATTGAGACTCTGAAGCTCTGCCTGCCTACTTGGCCCTGCGCATGGAACTGGAAGCATTTCCGAGAATGCCACCATAGAGGTCCTGGATTTCAGTCTCTTTCCTAGCAGCCTAAATTTGGCCTCCAGGACATCTCTCCTACCCTTCCCTACGTCATTGGTACCTACATGTGCCATGACCACCGGCTCCTCCCCAGCACTACACATAAGTCTATCTAGATGCCTTGAGAGATCCGCAACCTTCGCACCAGGCAGGCAAGTGACCATACGGTTCTCCCAGTCATCACAAACCCAACTACCTATGTTTCTAACGATCGAATCACCCACTACTAACACCTGCCTCTTCCTAACTGGCATTCCCTCCCGCTCAGAGGTATCCTCAGTGCGAGAGGATACCGCAACATCCTCTGGGAGGAGGGTCCCAACTACAGGATGGTTTCCCTCTGCTCCTTATAGTAGCCCCATCTAAGTTGTATTTGCCTAGTTTATTTATAAGAATATCATGCAAGACCATATGAAATGCCTTACTAAAGTCTAGGTATACCACATCCACCGCCTCTCCCCTATCCACAAGAGTACTGAACTATATTTGCCTTTTGTTCCCTCTGCTGCTGCCCAATTCCATACTTCCGGTTCCAAATGAGGTGTATAGTTGACTGGTCAGTTTATAATCCTGCTGTTTGTAACTCTGAAGGATCTGCTGTAATAATAAACAGTCACGGGTGGGCACATTAAGAAAAAGTCCACTCAAACTTGAGTTGTTTGATTCAATGTTATTTACTTGGTGTGTTTTAACACAGAACAGTGACAATTTACCTCCTCATGGTTATAATTTTTCTGAATTTCAGCACTGATTGGCATTAAATAATTATTGTCTAGCACCCACATTTATCTCCCCCCTCATTTCCAGCAATGGTGAAAATTTAAATCAATAAATGTTAAAAAGTTGTTATAAATATTTTCCAGAGGAACCATAAATAATAAAAACTGAACTCTGACAAGTTGAAATAATAATAATAATAATTGAAACATTCAGCATCCAACTATAGTAGTAACAGTAGTCGTAGTAGGCTATGCCTACACTGCACAGTTATTTTGGAATAATTTTTTCTGGAATAGTTATTCCGAAACAGCTTATTTCAAAATAGCACGTCTATACTACAGGGAAGCCTCAAAATTAGTCCAAGGCCAGCAGGAGCAGATGAGAGTTTTGCGGGGCCCAGCACAGCACAATTTCGCGGGGCCCCCTTTTGGAGAAAAAATAGAAAAAGGTATCCCCCCCGTGCCCACTCCTTCAGTAGCCACACTCTGATCATGAGAGCTACCCCTCCTCATGCCCTCTCCTAACACCTCCCTCTCCACACCTGCCCTGCCTCTCTCCCCTGGTGCTGGTCCCTCCCCTGCAGGTGTCTGCCCTTCTGCTTCACCCCCAGAATCTCCTGGCACCTGCACCTTCCCTTAGCCCTGCCCCCTCCTGGTGCCTCCCCCTTCCCTCATTGCCCCTGTGCCCTTTGCCCTCTCTTTCCCTGATGCCCACCCCCTCACCACCCTCTACCCCCGTTCCCCTCATGCCCATGTGCCCTCAAATATGCCTTGCTCCATCCCCACCTTTCTCATGCCCACCCCTCCTTTCAAGCCTTCTCCCAGCACCTCCCCCTCCCCCCTTTAGCCCCCAATGCCCTTACCTTCTCCTCTCCCATCATCACCCTGTCCCCCCTCCCACTGACACCTCCCCTCCTGCCCTTTTCCTCATTGTCTCCACTTGGCTCCCTGGGATTTGTCTCTCCTGCACCCCTGTCCCTTGGTGCCTTCCCCTTTCTTCTCTTGATCTGCCCCCCTCACCTCAGCACAAGCCCCTTCCTCAGCCATCCACCTTCTACCTTCTAGTTTGCAGGGCGGCAGTGACCCCAGCTAAGGTTCCAGAGCATGTGCCGAACCAAGCAGTGTAACACTGGGCGGCACGGTTTTAAAGTCCCAGGCCGTGACTTCATGGCACGCCCGGGCATCTCCCCTCTCAGCTATTGTGTGGCATTTCAGCATGCTGCACATGTGCTGCCTCAGCCCCACATGGCCCGTACTGTCCGGCACCAGGGAATTTAAAGTGCAGGGCTATGGCGCCCAGTCACAATCCCCCTCCTCCTCCAGCAGCTGCCAGCTGGCCCTTCAGTGAATGGCCAACTGGGAAATACCCGGTATCCCGACGGGCCAGTCCCCCCCCCCCCCCCCCGGCATTGGCACAGGGCCTATTGAAGTATGGGGCTCGGGGCAGCTGCCCCGCTCGCCCTGCCCTATATCCGCCACTGAAGGCTGGCTTCCCTAATGTAGACATGCTATCTCAATTTAGAGCCCCAGGAGGAATAACTTAGAACAGCCCTGGAGAGGGGCTATTTTGAAATAGCAGATATGGAACAGCTACACAGCCCCTATGTAACTATTTCGGAATAGGTGTTATTCTTCATCGAATGAGGTCTACAGAAGTTGACTGGACTTGATGACCTTCTGAGGTCTCTTCCAGTTCTATGGTTCTATGATTCTAAGTGGGAATAAGCCATCCATTATTTCAAAATTAGATGCTTACACAGTTATTTCGGAATAACAACTGTTATTCCAAAATAACTTTGCTGTGTAGACACACCCATAGTAATATGCTGAATGTTTCAATCATTCTTTTCCTCTAGGTGAAGTTCATCTGGCAACAAAGTGTAAAGGGAACCAAACAGCCATCACAGAATTCATAATCTTGGGATTCTCAAGTTCTGAAAAAGTCCAGGTTATCCTCTTTTGTGCCTTTTTAGCCACCTACCTTGTGACAGTTGTTGGGAACCTCCTCATCCTGGTGACGGTGTTGGCTGACCGCAGTCTCCACACCCCGATGTATTTCTTTCTGGGAAATTTATCCTTCCTGGAGCTCTGGTATGCGACAAACCTTGCCCCCAGGCTGCTCTCTGGCATGGTAACCAAGGACAACACGGTATCGTTCGCAGGCTGCATGGTGCAGTGCAACCTCTTTGGTGCCCTGGCAGTGGCTGAATGCCTCCTCCTCACCGTGATGTCCTATGACCGCTATGTAGCCATCTGCCAGCCACTGCATTACATGGCTCTCATGGACAGCAAGGTCTGCACTCTATTAGCAGCTGGGTCCTGGGCCAGTAGCTTCCTAGGAACATCGATAATCGTGGGTTTGCTCTCTAACTTCCGTTTCAGTGGCCCCAATGAGATTGACCATTTCTTTTGTGACATCACTTCCCTGATCAAGCTCTCCTGCTCCGTCACGCGCCTGTTCGAGAGCATGGTTTTCGCTTTCTCTGCAGCCGTGTCACTGATCCCGTTCCTCCTAATCCTGGCATCCTACGTCTGCATCCTCAGGGCCATCCTGGGCATCCCTTCCACCACAGGCAGGCAGAAGGCCTTTTCCACCTGCTCCTCCCACCTCATCATTGTTAGCGCCTTCTACGGGACACTGATTGCAATGTACGTGGTGCCTCCGTCAGACCGCTCACTGGTGCTCAGCAAGGTCATCTCGCTGCTCTACACGGTGGTGACCCCGGCGCTGAACCCCATTGTCTACAGCCTGAAGAACAAGGAAGTTCAGGAGGCTCTTAAGAGGTGGCTTAGTGCAGTATCAGCTCCCACAAGAGCACTGTGAAGATGTCTTCTTGTCCCTTTTTAATTATTTTTAATCAAATATGGGCTCAATTAATATCTCTAACTATATATTTCCAGTTGTTATGAACTGCCCCTTCTATTAAAGTAAGTCTATCTATCTATCTATCTATCTATCTATCTATCTATCTAACCCCATATACCCCCTCTATCTATCTATCTATCTATCTATCTATCTATCTATCTATCTATCTATCTATCTATCTATCTATCTATCTATCTATCTATCTGTCTGTCTGTCTGCCTCTCTCTCCCCATACAATTCCGCTGTGTAGGAAAGATAGAAAATATGGCAAAAGACCAGCTTGGCTTAACAAGGAGATCTTGCATGATCTCAAAATAAAAAAGGAGTCATATAAAAAATGGAAACTAGGACAAATAACAAAGGATGAATATAGGCAAGCAACACGGGAATGCAGGGGCAAGATTGGAAAGGCAAAGGCACAAAATGAGATTAAACTAGCTACAGGCATAAAGGGAAACAAGAAGACCTTTTATAAATACATTAAAAGCAAGAGAAAGACCAAGGACAGGGTAGGCCCACTGCTTATTGAGGAGGGAGAAGCAGTAACAGGAAACTTGGAAATGGCAGAGATGCTCAATGGCTTCTTTGTTTCGGTCTTCACCGAGAAGTCTGGAGGTGTGCCTAACGTAGTGAATACAAACAGAGAGAGGGTAAGTTTAGAAGATAGGATACACAAAGAACAAGTTAAAAATCACTTAGGAAAGTTAGATGTCAGCAAGTCACCAGGTCCTGATGAAATGCATCCCAGGATACTCAAGGAGCTGATAGAGGAGGTATCTGAGCCTTTAGCTATGATCTTTGAAAAATCGTGGCAGACAGGGGAGATTCCAGAAGACTGGAAAAGGGCAAATATTGTGCCCATCTATAAAAAGGGTAATAAGAACAACCCAGGAAACTACAGACCGGTCAGTTTAACGTCTGTCCCAGGGAAGATAATGGAGCAGGTAATTAAGGAAATCATAGGCAAACACTTGGAAGGTAATAAAGTGATAGGGAATAGCCAGCATGGGTTTGTGAAGAACAAGTCATGCCAAACTAATCTGATAGCTTTCTTTGATAAGATAACGAGCCTTGTGGATAAGGGAGAAGCGGTGGATGTCATATACCTAGACTTTAGTAAGGCATTTGATATGGTCTCACATGATATTCTTATTGATAAACTAGGCAAATATAACTTAGATAGGGCCACGATAAGGTGGGTGCATAATTGGCTGGATAACCATAGTCAGAGAGTTGTTGTTAACGGTTCTAAATCCTGCTGGAAAGGGATAACAAGTGGAGTTCCGCAAGGGTCTGTTTTGGGACCCGTACTGTTCAATATCTTCATCAATGATGTAGATATTGGGATAGAGAGTACGCTTATTAAGTTTGCAGATGATACCAAACTGGGTGGGGTTGCAACTTCTTTGGAGGATAGGGACATAATTCAAAATGACCTTAGCAAGTTAGAGAAATGGTCAGAGGTAAACAGGATGAGGTTTAATAAAGAGAAATGCAAAGTGCTCCACTTAGGAAGGAACAATCAGTTTCATACATACAAGATGAGAAGCGACTGTCTAGGAAGGAGCATGGCGGAAAGGGATCTAGGGGTCTTAGTGGACCACAAGTTGAATATGAGTCAACAGTGTGATGCTGTTGCAAAAAAAGCAAATATGATTCTAGGTTGTATCAACAGGTGTGTTGTAAGCAAAACTCGTGAAGTCATTCTGCCGCTCTACTCTGCACTAGTTAGGCCTCAGCTGGGCTATGTCTAGACTGCAGGCTTCTTTCGAAAGAGCCTCTTTCGAAAGCATCTTTCGAAAGAGGCTCTTTCGAAAGAGCGCGTCTAGACTACAATGCGCGGATCGAAAGATCGATCCGCTATTTCGAAAAAGAGCGTCCAGACTGCTGGACACTCTTTCGAAATTCAAAGCCACCCGGAACTGCTTCTGCCAGGGCATGGGGGCAGCATTTCCTTCTAGGTGCTGCCTGCCTGCCCATTGCAGAGACGCGTGGTGAGAGGGACACTCCTGAACACCCGTTGCTCTGCTCCTGCAGCTGCCTTTGCTGTCCCTCGAGGAAGTAAGCAAGGCATTGCAGTGCTGCTTTGGAGTGCTCAGCTTCCTGGGACACCCCAGCAGCTTTTTTCTTTTGAGGTTTTTCTGCTTGCAGACCCTTATTTTTGGCATGGAGCCAGAGCTGCCCCTGGGCAGGCGAGGGCCCCACACCACCATACTGCAGCTGTTGCTGCATCTTCATGACACAGTCATGAGGCTCCTTCCCGAGCTGGACCCAGACCAGAGGGACGAGGGGTTCCTCCGTCCGGCAGCCACACTGCCCTTGCTCCGAACTTTTTCGTGGAAAGGCGTGTTTGGAGGTTTGACACCAGCTCTGAATGGTGGGACCGGCTCGTGATGGAGATCTGGGATGACCAAGACTGGCTACGGAACTTCCGCATGAGAAAGACCACTTTCCAGGAGCTGTGTACCTGGCTCGCCCCTGCTCTGCAACGGCAAGACACCCACCTGCGGCCCGCCATCCCCCTGGAAAAGAGGGTCGCCATTGCCCTCTGGAAGCTGGCAACCCCCGACAGCTACTGCTCCGTGGGACACCAATTTAGCGTGGGGAGATCTACTGTCGGGGCCGTCTTGATGGAGGTAAGTCATTGTCTGGGGACAATCACAGTTTGGGGTGGGGGGAAGGGAGACTGTCAGGAAGGGCCAAGTGGAGTGGGAGTGGGAGGGAGCTCCTCCACTCACCCTGAATTGTGTGGGGGGGGGGGTTCTGAGGAGGGGATTCCCGGGGTGTTTGAGAGGGAAGGTGGGCGGTGGGTTCTCCTCCTAAGAGATAAGGCACCCCTTCTAATACTTTGTTGTCTGTCTCGTTCTGCAGGTGGTGAGGGCCATCAATTCGGAGCTGCTCAACAGGCTCATCTGTCTACCAGATCTGGACAGCGTCATGGCCGGCTTTGCTGCCCTCGGCTTCCCAAATTGCGGAGGAGCGCTCGATGGGACACACATTGCCATCCGTGCACCGCCCCATCGAGCAGCCCAATTCATCAATAGAAAGGGCTACTTTTCTATGGTCCTCCAGGCCCTGGTTGACCATCGTGGACAGTTTTCGGACATTTGTGTTGGGTGGTCAGGGCGGGCACACGATGCCCGCATCTTCAGGAACTCGTACCTGTACCGGAGGCTTCAGGCAGGAACATTTTTCCCCCATCGCCAGTTTGCGGTTGGGGATGTGCACATGCCGGTGTGCATAGTGGCTGATGCCACCTATCCCCTGATGCCATGGCTGATGAAGCCCTACACCGGCCAGCTGGATGCGAGCAAGGAGCAGTTTAATGCTCGCCTTAACCGGGCTCGCAACCAGGTCAAATGTGCGTTTGGCCGTTTAAAGGGCAGATTCCAGTGCTTGCTCACACGCCTCGACATGGGGGAGACCAACATCCCCGAGGTGGTGGCCGCGTGTTGCGTCCTCCATAACCTCGTGGAGAGGAAAGGAGAGGCCTTCCTACCAGGGTGGGGGAGAGCTGCTGATGCCCAGGAGAGGCTCTTTGCCCAGCCCCAGACAGCTGCCATCCGCCAGGCTCACCGGTCTGCAGTTGGCATCCGGGAGGCCCTCCGGGAGCAATTCTCCAGTGGAGGCCACTGAGACTGAGTGCACTGAGGGGCTTCTGCCTGGGGACTGGGCCCTGGCCCAATAGAAGCTTCCCTCCACAACCCATCTCCTGACCCAGTTTGGACACATCACTTACACCAGGGTGTGTTTCAAAATAAAATGTTCTCTTTACTTGTTAGGTAATATGTACAAAATTATAAATGTTGCAAACATAACAAAAAAAATTTTCATTTTTTTTGTTGCCAAACTATATACAATAAAGAAACAGTTCGTTTAACCCTTTGTTTGTGCTTTATAACTGGGGTGATGGGGGTGATTGAAACCTGGAGGGGGGAAGGGGACTGGAAACCTGGAGGGGGGGAAGGGGACTGGAAACCTGGAGGGGGGAAGGGGATCAGGTTGAACGGGGCTTGGCAGATTTCCCTTTCCTGCCTGGGCCTCGTGTTTGGGGTGCTCCCCGGCTACGGGATCGGGTGGTGCACCTGTCGGTTGGCTGGCTGCTGGGGTGCTCTTGGGACGTGGAAGCCTGGGGGAGAGGAGGGCCAGGGGGAGAGAGGGGCTGGGGAACTGTGGGGGCTGGGGGAGAGGGAGGTCCAAGGGGGGAAAGGGATGCTGTTGTGGAAGGGGGGTTTGGTGGGGTGGGGTCATGGGGTGCTGGAGGAGCAGGACCAGGCACAGCAGCAGGCAAGCCGCTGACCTCCCTCAGGGTGCTGTACAGCACCGTGCGCTGCAGGACCAGCTCGTTCATGAGCCGGTCACGCCAGCGCTCCTCTGCCTCCGCCCTCTGTAGCAGGATGGCGTTCTGCTCCTGCACGGCCTCGACGTGCTGTCTGAGGATGTCCGCATAGACACGCCTGTGTCTGCGGCTCCCATGTCCCCGAGATGGAGATGGAGATGGAGATGGAGGTGGGGCTGGGGTGCTGCGGCCCTCTTCCACGGCTGGTCCGGCTGTGGAGGAAAAGAAGAAGACACAATCAGTCCTATAAACTGGACTCTGTAGCACTGAAAATACTAACAGGATGGTTTATTAGGGGATGAGCTTTCCAGGGCCAGACCCACTTCCTCAGATCAGAGTAACACGGCTACATTTCTATCACAATCAGTCATGTGTGCAACAGCTGTCCAAAAGGGCATGCCCTCTCCCTTGAGACAGGGGAAGCAGACATTCTGAAGGTCACACTGTGTGTGTGTGTGTGTGTGTGTGTGTGTGTGTGTGTGTGTGTGTGTGTGTGTGTGTGTGTGTGTGTGAGACCTGGGCATCAGCCTGAGCATGACAGGTTTCCCTTGTGCATCACCCACTGTGCACCCACCTACCTCCCCCCCCCCCCCCGGGTGTGACACAACCTCACTGTACTCACCTGCTGCTTCCTCTCCTGCGCCAGATGACGCCTGGGAGGCCTCAGAGGTCTGGGTGACTGGCTCCAGGGTGAGGGTCGCCGTCTCCTCGCTGTCCTCCTCCTCTGAGACCATGTCCCCGTCTCCAGACTGCTGTAGCTCCTGCTCTGGAGCGTCCACCACCGGGTCTGCCAATCCAGACTGGACGAACCGCCGTGGTGTGCGTGCTTCTGCACTGCCACCCAGGATCTGGTCCAGCTCTGGGTAGTAGGGGCAGTAGTGGGGGGCTGCCCCAGACCGGGAGCTCTCCTCCCTGGCTTTGGCGTAGCCCTGCCGCAGCTCCTTCACTTTGGAGCGCACCTGGTCCTGGGTGCGGGGGTAGTGGCCCTTCTGGGCCAGGGCTTCAGCCATGCGGCCATAAATTTCGGCATTTCGCCGCCGGCTTTTGAGGGCCTGTAAGGCCTCCTCCTCTCCCCACAGCTCCAGCAGGCTCTTGATCTCTGCGCCGGACCAGGATGGTGCCCGGCGCTTGGAGCCCTTGGCTGGGTCCCCAGAAGGCTCGGTGGAAGGGCCAGGATGGTCTTGGGGCTGGGACATGCTGCAGCAAGGTCGCCGTGTGCTCTGGCTCCTTGTCTGCAACAAGTGGCTGTGAGGGTGCCTGTCCCTTTAAGGAATGGCTGCAGCCAGGAACCACAGACGTGCAACCCATGGCCCAGATTGTCCACCAGGGCTTGTTCCTGGAGGCCAATAATTTCGAAAGAAAGGGCTCCCCCCGTCCAGACTCACGTTCTTTTGACGGATCTCCCTCGAAAAAGGCGTTCTTCCTCGTAAAAGTAGGTGTACAGCCGTCGAAAGAAAAGCCGCGTTCTTTAGATTTACTTTCGAAAGAACGCGGCTTGAGTCTGGACGCAGGGGAAGTTCTTTCGAAAAAAGGGTACTTTTTTCAAAAGAACCCCTGAGTCTGGACACGGCCCTGGAGTACTGTGTCCAGTTCTGGCGCCACATTTCAAGAAAGATGTGGAGAAATTGGAAAGGGTACAGAGAAGAGCGACAAGAATGATTAAAGGTTTAGAGAACATGACCTATGAAGCCAGGCTTCATGAACTGGGCTTGTTTAGTTTGGAAAAAAGAAGATTAAGGGGGGACATGATAGCGGTTTTCAAATATCTAAAAGGGTGTCACAAGGAGGAAGGAGAAAATTTGTTCCTCTTGGTTTCTGAGGACAGGACAAGGAGTAATGGGCTTAAAGTGCAGCAGGGGAGGTTTAGATTGGACATTAGGAAAAAGTTCCTAACTGTCAGGGTGGTCAAATATTGGAATAAATTGCCAAGGGAGGTGGTGGAATCTCCCTCTCTGGAGATATTTAAGAACAGGTTAGATAGACATCTGTCAGGGATGGTGTAGACGGAGCTTGGTCCTGCCTTAAGGGTGGGGGGCTGGACTCAATGACCTCTCGAGGTCCCTTCCAGTCCTATTATTCTATTATTCTATGATTCTATATACCCTCTCTCTCTCTCTCTCTCTCTCTCTCTCTCTCATAGATTTCAAGAAATTAAAAGACTATTGTGATAATCTAATCTGCCTGTTAAACTCAAGCCATAGAAATTCTTCGAAATGATTGCTAGAGCAGATATTGCAGAAAAAAAATGAATTGTCAACAATGGGAACTCCATCACCACCCTTGATAAATCGTTTCCATGGTTAATTAAAAATTAATTATTTATTTCCAGTCTGCCTCTATAACCATAGTGTGTGATGATAAAAAGCTATTCAAGAGAGTTCATTCCAAAGCAAAGTGCAAAGAGCTATAAAGGGATCTCATAAAATTGGGTGACCAGACAATAAAATAGCAGGTGAGACTCAGTGCTGAAAAATATAAAGTAATGCATACTGGAAAACAATTACACATATAAAATGATGGGGTCTGAATTACCTTTTACCACTCAAGGAAGAGATCTTGGAGTCATTGTGGCTAGTTCTCTGAAAACATCCACTCAGTGTACAGCGGCAGTCAAAACCATGAACAGAATGTTGGGAATCATTATGAAAGGGATAGGGAATAAGATGAAAAATATACCCACATCTTGAATATTGCATGCAAATGTGTTTGCCCCATGTCAAAAAAGAGATATTGGAATTGGAAAAGGTTCCAGAAAAGGCACACTATGATGAGGGGTATGGAATAGCTTCCGTAAGAGGAGTTATTACTCAGACTCTGACTTTTCAGCTTGGAAAAGAGACAACTAAGGGGGATTTGATAGAAAATCATGACTGGTATGGAGAAAGAACAGAAGGAAGAGTTATTTACTGCTTTTCGTAACACAAGAAATAAAGGTCACACAACATTCAGTCCATCTGTGGAACTACTTGCCAGATGATATTGTGAAGACCAGGACTTTAACAGGATTCAGAAAGAGTTTAGGGTATGTCTACACTGCCACCCTAGTTCAAACTAAGGTGGCTAATGTAGGCATTCGAAGTTGCAAATGAAGCCCGGGATTTACATATCCTGGGCTTCATTTGCATCTTGCTGCGCGCTGCCATTTTTAAATCCCCGTTAGTGTGGACTCCGTGCCCGCGGCTACACTCGGCACGGAGTAGGTAGTTCGAATTAGGCTCTCTAATTCGAACTACCATTACTCCGCGTGAGTTTTAGTTCTAGCACCTCTAGTGACTCTGCCAAGCCTGCCCATCGCTGTCTTAACAATGGATTATCAATTCCAAGGCCGGAAGGGACAATTGTTCCAATCTCGTCCGGCTGTGTGCATAGCGCAGGGCGTAGCACGTTCCCAGTGTCGGAGAAAGAGTCTGAAGCATGGACCTAATGCTTGAACCAAAGAGTTACACTCTGAGTAACAGGCCATGTCACAAGCAGAGGTTTCCCTGCTAGTAGGGCAGTACAGGGACACCCCTCTGAGCACATGATAAAATAGTTGGAAACAACAGGAGTGAAAGCAGAACAGGCAGTGAAGGCTTTGGACAAAAGTCCCAGGGAAGGTACCAATCGTACCATTAACACTTAAGATGAAACGTACAGTGTGTATCATAGATTGTGTATTTCTGTCCATAAATCTTGGGGCACCTCGATGTAACTCTTTGGCTGGCCTAGGGGGCGATAGTGAATCCATACTATGCATTAAGCCGTGTCCATTACAAACACGTAGGGGCCAGAGGCCATCTGGCTACCGCCTAATATTCACGTGCTTCATTCAACAATAAACCTGCCTCAGGTGCCTTTGTATCTTACCTGAGTCTGTGCTCTTTGGGGCTCAGGTGAGGTCTGTTCTGCTAGCCCCTGTGCAGAGCTGGCAGGACGTATTGAAGGAGCGCATGAAAACGCACCCAGCCGAACGTTTATCATCACTAATGGATCAGGAGACCTGTCAGGACACCGCACTGGTGAACCCGGAATGTATTGTATCGCTGTCCTGAACACTACGCCCAGAACAGTGCACAGAAAATTTGTCACGTCTAGGAGTTACCTACACCGGGGTGGGTGAATCTGGCCCCCCGCTTTTCAGGATCTGGCCCCTGAGGCTTCCCCTCCCCCCGCCAGCACTGGGGAGGTGGGGCTGGGGCTCCAACCCTGCAGGTCTCCCACCCCCAGCCCACTACTGCACCTCCTCTCTGCTCCTGCGCCCTCCCTCCAGCCCAGCCCTTCCACCCCCAGCCTGCTCCTGCCCCTTCCCACACTCCCAGAACCACCAGCCCCCAGCACCCTCCTGCCCCTCCCCCTCCTGCCCCTCCCCCTCCCAGCCTCTCCCACCCCCAGCCTGCTCCTCCGCCCTCCCCCTCCCAGCCCTTCCACCCCCAGCCTGCTCCTGCCCCTTCCCACACTCCCAGAACCACCAGCCCCCAGCACCCTCCTGCCCCTCCCCCTCCTGCCCCTCCCCCTCCCAGCCTCTCCCACCTCCAGCCTGCTCCTCCGCCCTCCCCCTCCCAGCCCTTCCACCCCCAGCCTGCTCCTGCCCCTTCCCACACTCCCAGAACCACCAGCCCCCAGCACCCTCCTGCCCCTCCCCCTCCCAGCCTCTCCCACCCCCAGCCTGCTCCTCCGTCCTCCCCCTCCCAGCCCTTCCACCCCCAGCCTGCTCCTGCCCCTTCCCACTCTCCCAGACCCACCAGCCCCCAGCACCCTCCTGCCCCTCCCCCTCCCAGCCTCTCCCACCCCCAGCCTGCTCCTCCGCCCTCCCCCTCCCAGCCCTTCCACCCCCAGCCTGCTCCTGCCCCTTCCCACTCTCCCAGACCCACCAGCCCCCAGCACCCTCCTGCCCCTCCCCCTCCCAGCCTCTCCCACCTCCAGCCTGCTCCTTCCCCTTCCCACACTCCCAGAACCACCAGCCCCCAGAACCCTCCTGCACCCTCCCCCTCCCAGCCTCTCCCACCCCCAGCCTGCTCCTCCGCCCTCCCCCTCCCAGCCCTTCCACCCCCAGCCTGCTCCCAGCCCTCCCCCTCCCAGCCTTTCTCACCCCCAGCCTTCTCCTGCACCCTCCCCCTCCCAGCCCTTCCACCCCTAGCCTGCTCCTTCCCCTTCCCACACTCCCAGAACCACCAGCCCCCAGCACCTTCCTGCACCCTCCCCCTCCCAGCCCTTCCACCCCCAGCCTGCTCCCAGCCCTCCCCCTCCCAGCCCTTCCACCCCCAGCCTGCTCCCAGCCCTCCCCCTCCCAGCCCTTCCATCCCCAGCCTGCTCCCAGCCCTTCCCCTCCCAGCCCTTCCACCCCCAGCCTGCTCCCAGCCCTCCCCCTCCCTGCCTTTCCACCCCCAGCCTTCTCCTGCACCCTCCCCCTCCCAGCCCTTCCACCCCCAGCCTACTCCCAGCCCTCCCCCTCCCTGCCCTTCCACCCCCAGCCTTCTCCTGCACCCTTCCCCTCCCTGCCCTTCCACCCCCAGCCTTCTCCTGCACCCTCCCCCTCCCAGCCCTTCCACTCCCAGCCTGCTCCCAGCCCTCCCCCTCGCAGCCCTCCCCCTCTCAGCCCTTCCACCCCCAGCCTGCACCTGCCCCTTCCCACACTCCCAGATCCACCAATCCCCCACACTCTAAGCCCAAATCCTGGCAGCCCCCTCCCACACTGAACCCCTCATTGGGCCCCCCCCCCCCCGAGCCTGGGGAGGCTGTGCGAGGGGAATGAGGGGAGGCTTCTGCTTCTCGGTCAGGGGGGTTTCTGTCTTGGGGGGGTTGCTTCTCCCTCCTGTGTAGCTCCTGACTGATTTTTCTGTGGCTTTGTGACCCCAGGCCCAATGAAGGTTTCTCACCTCTGACTGGACAAAGGCCAAGACTCCATTAAATGGAGCCAGGACTTTGCTAGTCTCATGGGTTTGCTTTTGCACCTGCTCACGTGGCAGCAACATGATGGGGACCCCGAGGGGTTTTGCACACTCAGAGCACATGGCGGGGGAGAGATTTACCCTGCAATTTGAATGCCGGCGGCCTCGGCTCTGGTGCGACCCTGTTCTCACACGCACCACCAGCGTGATTCCCTTGGGCGGGTACCTCGCTACACTCGCCAGCCACAGGGCCCCGGGGTCCCACCCACAGCACAGGCCGGGGGAGGCGGCGCTCCCTGATAAGCCCTGCCTGAATCCAGAGCAGGAGCCGTGCCCTGCTGTGTGATGCAAACAGCCATGACAGACCCTTCCTGGCAGCAACGTGCAGGAGTCTTTCCGGGAGCCCAGAGGATGAGAGGAGGGGAGGTCGCTGCTTCCCAATGAGGATTAAAGGTGAGTGAGACCAGTGACAACATGAAGCCTCGATTCTCTTCCTCAGCCCTTACGCCAAAGCCCTCTCCTCTTGGCTAATGCTCTTCCTCCCTGAAAGCTTCACCTCAATACCAACTTTGTTATCTCCTCATGACGGTCTGCCCGGGAAGCTATCTACCCCCCCAGGACACCTGCCTGGCTTCTCTTTCTCCAGCTGCTTCCACGTCCCTCTACTTAGCTCTTTCCTACACAGTGACAGAGCCCTGTCCTAAGCAATCCCTCCGTACATCACTCTTGGTTTCTATCCTCTGCTCCCTCACAGCCTTCCTGGAGAGTCACAATTTTCAAAAGCACCCAGCTTCCTTAAAACCCAATGATATCCAGCTCTGGGCACCACAGTTCAAAAAGATGTGGAGAAATTGGAGATCTAGAGAAGAGCAACAAAAATGATGAATGGACTAGAAACCATGAGCTTTGAGGGGAAGCTGAGAGAACTGAATTTGTTTGGTTTAGAAAAGAGAGGATGGCGGGGGGACATGAGAACGGTTTTCTAAAAGGGTGTCACAAGGAGGATGGGGAAAAATCGTTCTCCTTGGCCTCTGATGATAGGACAAGAAGCAATGGGCTTAAACCGCAACAAGGGAGGTTTAAGTTGGATATCAGGAAAAACTTTCTCACTGTCAGGGTGATTAAACACTGGAATAAATTGCCCAGGGAGGTTGTGGAATCTTCATCCCTGGAGATATTTAAGAGGAGGTTGGACAGACACTTGTCGGCGATGGTCTAGATGGTGCTTGGTCCTGCCGTGAGGGCAGGGGACTGGACAATTTATTCCAGTGTTTCACCACCCTGACAGGTAGAAAGTTTTTCCCAATGTCCAACCTCAACCTCCATTGCTGCAGTTTAAGCCCATTGCTTCTTCTCCTACCGTCAGAGGCTATGGAGAATAGAATTTCTCCTTTCTCGTAGTAGCAATGTTTTGATCCTTTTTAGGCTGTAAATAAAAGACTTTCTGAATTAAAATAATGGGAACAGGCATGGATGAGTCATGAATTAACTGTGTTGCCACTTTTTGGGTAGGTCTTAGGAATTCTCTTTCCCAATAAGCTGTGCAATGCCTGGGCGCCGTTCTGCATTGGAGAAAGGATATGCCGTCTAAGCCAAGTTTGCAATCTCAGTTTCGTAGGGAATCAAATGGATGGGAGTCCACTTGGTTTCAGTGTATGATTATTCCTTTTCTCAAATGCCAGATCCATCACACAGGGAACGAGAAAGGAGAAGACCAACGTGCACCTCATGGAGGAAGGAGAAGGGAAAAATCAAACACCAGTTTCTGAATTCATCCTTTTGGGATTTGGGAATCTCCCTGAACAGCAAATTATTTTTTTCCTCCTGTTCCTAGGGATCTACATTGTCACTATGTTGGCGAACGCGCTCATTGTATCTCTGGTGGTGGCTGATCAGCACCTCCACACCCCCATGTATTTCTTCTTGGGGAACTTGTCCTGCTTGGAGATTTGTTGCACCTCTACCATCCTGCCCCGGCTGCTGGCCAGTCTCCTGACTGGGGACCGGACCATTTCGGTGACCAGCTGTATGGTGCAATTCTATTGGTTTGGTTTCCTAGTGACGGCGGAGTGTTCCCTGCTTGCGGTGATGTCCTATGATCGCTACCTGGCAATATGCAGCCCCCTGCACTACGCCAGCCGTATGAATAGCAGGTTCTGTCTGCAGCTAGTGGCCGGATCTTGGCTGAGTTCATTCGTAATTCTCACCACGCTGATTTCCGCTATGTCACAACTAGCCTTCTGCGGCCCTAATGAAATTGATCACTTTTTCTGTGATCTGGCACCTGTGATTAACCTGTCCTGCAGTAACACCAGCTTGGTTACCTTGGTGACCCTCGTATTCTCCTCCATAGACACAGTCCCCCCATTCCTGCTGACCCTGATATCCTACGTGTGTATCATCGTCACCATCCTGAGGATCCCTTCCACCGCCGGGAAGAAAAAGGCCTTTTCCACCTGCTCCTCTCACCTCATCGTGGTGACACTGTTCTACGGGACCCTGATCACCGTCTACATGTTACCCAACACCGGAGCCCTGAAAGCCCCAAGCAAAGTGTTTTCTGTCTTCTACACGGTGCTCACGCCCCTGATTAACCCCCTCGTCTACAGCCTGAGAAACAAAGATGTCAAGGAGGCTGTGTGGAGAACCCTGCAGGAATGTCGGGTGTTCCTAGGAAAGGTTTGAAATGGGAATACATCAAAGAGCTAGTTAGAAAGGATCCATTGACGTGGTCCAAGTTTTTATCAGTGCAAGTCTCCCGCATTATAGGAAGGCGGCGCTGAGGGTATTGTTAGAGCTGTAGCCACCATTCAGTTGTGTTTCCTTAGGTCAATGGTTCTGAATGTGCATTCTAACGCACATACAGCAGAAACTGCGCTGCCTTTTTTTAAAGGAAACTTGATTGTTGAGGCGTCATTGAAACAGGGCTCAATCTTGTAAAAGATGTCTTTACAGAACTAGAGAAAGATTAGGGTCTTTTTTTCCCATGAATGTAAGAACGTCGGAAGGACATCTCATGTGAGAAAGTAGTTGAGTAGTCCTTGACTACGTGTGGCAGGTTTTTAACCCATTTCTGAGGCCATATATTCCTGCCTCGGTAGGAATACTGACATGGGACAATGCTGACATAGTGGTGTAGAAGTCGTGAGCACATTCTAAAGCACCTACCACATAACTACTGCTGCCCTTTACTGCAAAAGTAACGTTAAGTTTGGGGGTTGGGCGGAGTCATTGAGAACAGGCATCAATTTTGTAAAAGAAATGCCTCTAAACAGCTAATGAACGATTCGGGTTTTTTTCCTGCTCGTGAACACGTCCCAAGCAAATCTCGTGTATGAATCGAATTTTGCTGTCCTATAGCATCTGTCGACGGTATTTAACGCACCTTTAAGGACAGCTAAGAAATCCTCTAAAAACGTGTTTTGCTAGGATTACATCAAGTCCAGCCCCCTGATCTAGGCAGGACCAATCCCATCTAAATCAACCCGGCCAGGGCTTTGTCAAGCCGAGACTTAAACACCTCTAGGGATGGAGACTCCACTACTTCTCTAGGTAACCCATTCCAGTGCTTCACCACCCTCCTCGTGAAATAGTTTTTCCTAATATCCAACCTGGATCTCTCCCACCACAACTTGACACCATTGCTCCTTGTTCTGCCATCTGTCACTACTGAAAACAGCCTCTCTCCATCCTCTTTAGAACCTCCCTCCAGGAAGGTGAAGGCTGCTATCAAATCCCCTCTCACTCTTCGCTTCTCCAGACTAAACAGACCCAAGTCCCTCAGCCTCTCCTCATAAGTCATATGCTCCAGCCCCCTAATCATTTTGGTTGCCCTCTGCTGGATCCTTTTTATAGTGGGGGGCCCAGAACTGGACACAATACTCCAGATGCGGCCTGTAAAGACATCTTTTAAAAGATTGAGCCCTGTTTCAATGACGCCTCAACAATCAAGTTTCCTTTAAAAAACAGCACCGCAGTTTATGCTGTATGTGCGACAGAATGCTAGGAAGCCTCGTACACCACGTTGCCGAATGTAACTATTACTAGCGGACACAGTTTCACTCAAATTCTAATATGCCTCCAGAAATGCGCTTAAAACCGGGACACATGGACTGGACGACTGCAGAAGTACATTCGCACACCCCATTTGCTTGGGACGTTCTAAGATGAAGGAAAAGCACCTAATTCTTCATTAGCTCTGTAAAGACACACTCGCCAAGCTCGATGCTTGTTTTCAATGCCTCCTCAAAGAGCACTTATCCTCTCAGGCGTGACGCAGCACAGTCTATATTACATCTGTGTTAGAACGATATCCTACTTTTAAACCAATAGCTCAGCACTGCCCACTCTAAGGAGCACAAGCAGCATAGAATGCGCTCCGTTCTGCTTCAAAAGAAACTTGATGTATACGGAGAGGTGGGGGCTTTGATAACAGGATTGCATTAGTAAATCATGTCTTTACAGTGCTAATGAACGATTAGGTTTTTTTCGTGCATGTGAGAACTTGGCAAGGCAATCTCGTGTGCGAATGTAGTTCTGCAGTCTTCCAGCACCTGTGGCGATTATGTAGCAACTTTCTGAAGCCATATAAGAATTTGTGTGAAACGGAGTCTGGCTAGTAAGACTTCTATTGGACAATGCTGAGTTAGTGGCGTTCATGAAGTCAGAACATTCTAAGGCAGAAACTGCGCTGCGAAGATTTGGGACTGTAGTGGGCGCTTCTGTGAAGCTGCATAAGAATGGGCGTGAAACACTGTTTGCTAGTGATAGCTACACTCGGCTATGCTGAGCTTTCAGAATGCTGTAATTCGTAAATTGTTACCAATACTTGTACACCCCCATCTCCGTCTTGACCAATATCAGTTATCCTAGCAAAACACGTTTTTAGAGTGTTGGAAATAAGCCAGGACACTCTGGATGAAGGTAAAACAAGCGGAGGATTTATTATACACTGGTAGATGGAGTGACACGCACGGGTTACCCTTGTGAATACTGGTTAATTAACACAATACAATAGGTTATATAATTAGCAGGTGGAGGGAGGAAAAACTATTTGATAGGTCTAGCAGCAAGACGAAATGAGCACATAAGCCAATAGAACTACTAAAGATTTCATAATATCTCCGCCCATTGCAAAGTAACAACTCATTAATTAGTATACAGGTGGTTATTGTTCAAATGCCAAAACATGTCAGCAAAACAGTAATAACATTTTAATCTGCATAGATGATGCTGTTTCTATAGCAGGTGGGTATGGCCTTGAGTTGGTGCAGAGCTTGGTTCTCAGGATTATTATCTAGGAGTGAAGCAAGACAGGTTAAGCAAATTTTATGAATGTTATCTTAAGCAAAATGTGTCACTTACTAGCTGGGACCCTGTCGAGTGTTTTAGAACGTGGTTGCTATGGTGCCCAGGGTCTTTTACTGCCTGCAGCCCTTACCCTGACTGTGGTGTTACCAGGCTTGATTCCAGGATGGAGTCATGCTATTTAGAGGCTCACTAGCACATTTAGGGCTGCCTCAGTTTACCCTACAGTTCCCTCCTTTTGACCTTAGGGTTCTCTGACCCGCCAGGTCAAATACAGTAATTTCAAGGTGTTCATTTTGCGCTGGAAGCAAACAGCATGAATGTTATGATTGAAACTTCCCACATAACTTGGGAAAACAGTACCCAAATCCACCCCTAGGGTATTTCTTTGCCGGTGAAGGCGCTGCCCATGATTTAGGTTTGACCTCTACTGCCTGGTCGAGTGCCTCAGAGGTAGGTGTTTGGCATGGTCCACGGTGTTTTCCTCGATCTTTGCCTGCACGGCCACTAAACCTTCCTCTTGGTACTTACTTCTGCCGTGCCACTCAGGATCTCATGTTAGGTTACCTATCCCTGCTGAAGTGCGATAGTCAGGATCAACCGTCAGGATCGCCCTGTGAAGGACTGTTATGCACACAGACGGATATGTACAGGGGCAGGATGGAGTGATCTGTCTGGGTAGTCAAACACCAGTAGGTACCGTTTATTTGGACCAGCTCGATGTTTATTTGTTTCTCTGTGAGAACCACATCAAACCTAGGCAGATTCGTCATGGTGTTAAATGGGCAGGTACATAAAATTTCCTTATCAAAGTGGGTGCAATAATCCCTGGATACAGGGAGGATCCCACACCTTTAGAATAAGCAATGCCCTCTACTCTATCTGTATGCTCCTGCTTTGGTAGAGGCAGGGAGGTTACCATTCTGATCATTGTGAGTGAAGAATCCCCAGAGGAGCCAAAACAAACGGTCATACTATGGCCTGTCCAGGTGGGCCTTTGGGTCCTCATGAATTCTCTACTTCTCATGGATAGGCACAGGGAAGATGGGGACTCACCACTTCTATAAGGGCTGGGTGGTAGTGGCTAAGGCTTACCCTATTCTCAATACTGGCCTTTTAATTTCTTTAATTTAATTCCATTAATTAACAATCTAATTAGTCTCTGGTCCAAATATCTGGTTAGGTCTAGTGAAGTGGACACAGAGCTGGACAGATCCTTCAAACTATTTAGGTTTACCTGATTAGCTTGGCTGTCTAGGCCTTTACAGGCACTGGATATTACTGCATTTACCAGCTTGGATTTTATACAATTTCTGGGCTATGACGTAAGTGTTGCCGACAGAGTTTCCAGACCCAAACCAATCTGTGATGGTATTTGTTAAACCCCATTGTTGAATTAGGTGTTTACTAACTAATTAGCCAGTCTAGAACACAGCTGGTTTATACTAGGGTGGAATATTACTAAGGTAAGGACCATTGACAATTGTCCTGGTTCGGGGACAGGGGTCTGTTCAGGGCATGATGCACAATTGGGAGGCTTTACATTGTCCTTAAGGACCTGGTTAATAATACTCAAATGAGGGCAATTTAGCAATGGCCATTGTTGAACAAGTGACAAGCCATGCCTTAGGGGTTACCTTTGTTTGGGTTTTAAGTGGTAAGCCCCAGTGGCAGTCAGTAGGTCTAACTTCAGTGGCCTGATGTCAGTGTTTAGCTTCTTTCCCACAATATTCCATACAAACTTTAACTCAGAGGACTGTGTATTCTTTGTCCTCGTAGTGTTCATGTTGTTACAATAAATAAAATAATTATGTGTGAATGAGGGGCGGCCCAAGGCCGTGTATTTCCCATTGCTATTAGCGTGTATTTGTTCTATGTATGTGACTCGAAGTCTGGTTTCATTGACTAGAATAACTGTTTCTTTTATAGGACTAAGCATGGTTTACAGATGTTTAATTGTTAATAGGAACCTATGCAATTCCATAATTCTTGAGGCCTTTTAAGGCATCAGGTACCAATGAGTAGCAGGGCAAGTAGCTGTTATTGCAATGGTGAGGTTACTAGTTTCCTCATTGTTGTGGGCATCTTTACTTAAACATGCTGATGTCCCACTTGCCCGTGTTGTTTCTTATAGATTTTTTTATTATCTCTGGCTAAACCACTTTTATGGTTGGTGTGCAAATTTGCAGAAGCTAAATATTTCATTTGTGTAGCCATTAAAGCAAAACCAATCCGGTGGGGGAGGGGCTGGTATCCCTCTCCCAGTCCTTCTGTTCACGAGATGCACACCTTGCTTCCTTCCAGTTCCTTTTTTGTTCACCTGTGGAAACATTGTTAACATTCTCCTAGCCTAAACAATTACCAAACTATTATCCTTTCACTGAATTTTAAAGTTGCCAATTGATTAAGTTTAGAGTTGCCAAGTGATTGGGCCCAATTATTAATTTTGTTGGTTTAAATTTATGCTTCTGCTTTACTCAAATTATCCTTTCATTAAAACAATATCTTACACACAACAATTTTTGAATACGTATTACAATTAAGACACACAAGACAAACTTGGACAGAACACAAACTTATGATGTCATGACACAGAACCATGGCTTTTTGTTGTTGTTATTGTTTGTTGTTTTTCTTCAGCTGGCACCAGCGCTTTCTGATGATCTGAAAGACAAGAAAACATTTCTACCCACATTGGGGTAGTGCATTATATTTTAGAATACTTTTTCTTTACAGATGTTCTTTCCTAATTTTTATTAGCCTGCTGTTACCTAATGGTATGCTTTGTTTTGCACGCCAGCTTCAGAGGGTTTGAGTAAATTGCTTCATTGTTCAATTATTAAGTTAAAGATGACATGCTTCAGTTTCCCTTTTGTACTGCAGACCAGGCTCTTTTTTTTCTTTAATGTGTGAAGCTTCAAATAATTTACTGCTACAGTAACTTTTTCTTAGAACAAGGCACTTGCTAGTTACTATTTCAACAATCAAAAAAGGTTTTCTTTTCCTGAAAAGAATCATATACAATGTTACAGGCTTACTTATCGGGGACAGTGCCACCCTCCCCCCTTCTAGAACAGACAGGCAGTTTGCAGACACACACAACCTTGGATCTGAAAGCAAGCTAAAAGTGCTATCAACTCAGCCTTGAACAGAGACACAGTGAAGTTTCAGGGCTTGGATTCATAAAACAATGGTTTGTTTTCTTAGGCTATGTCTACACTACAAAGTTAGTTCGAACTAACGGACGTTAGTTCGAACTAACTTTCCTAGGCGCTACACTAGCGCTCCGCTAGTTCGAATTTAATTCGAACTAGCGGAGCGCTTAGTTCGAACTAGGAAAACCTCATTTTACGAGGATTAAGCCTAGTTTGAACTAGCTAGTTCGAATTAAGGGCTGTGCAGCCCCTTAATTCGAACTAGTGGGAGGCTAGCCCTCCCCAGGTTTCCCTGGTGGCCACTCTGGCCAACACCAGGGAAACTCTATTGCCCCCCTCCCGGCCCCGGACTCCTTAAAGGGCCACGGGCTGGCTACACAGTTTGTGCCAGTTGCAAGGCTGCCAGCACCCGTGCCAGCAGACCCTGCACCTGCCACACTATGAGCCAGCCACCCGAGGACACCCAGCCCTCCACTGTTCCCCACGACCAGCCTGGCGGCTCCCAGGAGCCTGCCCGGGGGCGCAAAAGGCGGACGCCCGCTTGGTCAAGTGCGGAGATCGTGGACCTCATCGAGGTTTGGGGGGAAGCCAACTTTGTAATGTAGACATACCCTGGGGGGGTTAGATGTTCTTCCCCCCCTCTTTCAGGCCTGCCTCATATGCTTGGAATCCTGACATGGGGCAATGCTGACATAGTGGTGTACAAGTCGCGAGCACATTCTAAAGCACCTACCCCAGAATACTGCTGCACTTTACTGCAAAAGAAACGTGAAGTTCGGGGTTTGGGCGGAGTCATTGAGAAACAGTGATAGCGGGCAGTGTCCTCGGGCTTCAGGCGGGACATTGGCAGGGACAGCAGGTTGTTGGGATTGTCCCTGGAGATGGTGAATCGGCCTTTGCCTGTGTCTGCGCAGCTTGAACCCGACCCACTTGCCGGGAGCCTGAGGGGCTCAGGTCATATTGTATCTGCTGAAGGTGACGCCGGAGGCTTTGCAGGAGAGGCGCAGAGAGTCTCCGGGCTTCTTCACATCCCCTCTGGACTCAACCAGCTGCACCTGGGATCGGACACCTGCGAATAAAGGGTTAGAAGAACCGGTATAAAACCAGCGAGAATTGCCTGGGCTTTTGGATCTGTCATTTGATTAGGGGCCCAAAATACCTTCCAAATCCGCTACAATGAAAACCGTCGCGACCCAAAGTCTCATTGTCCCTGATGCTGGAGGAAAAGTCTCTGCGGATTGTCTCTGTGGGTGCAGGGTGCAGAGAGAGGCACCGATTTAAACAGTAACCGCTCACCCCTATTTGCATGTCCCGCTGCTTAAAACAGACCCAAGCGCCTTTCCCCCAGGCTGCGAATTTCTGTCTAAGGGCCCTGGGCGAAGTCAGAGCCCCCGCCCCTCACTGTGTCTGTGAAGCGCTCAGACCCAGGGCGATGGGGTGTCAGGAGCAAACGAAGCAGCTGCTGCGTGTGAGCCCAGTTTCTTGGTGATGAATTCAGGGGTTGAGTTTCACCACCTCATGCGGTCCCGAGAGGAAGGTTTCGGGGGCCCCGCCCGTGCGGAGATGGGGTCAGTGTGGTCACAGGGTTGCACGAGGCTGGGGCACTCGCTGGAGGGTTACACATCAGGGGCTGGCGAGCTCGGTGTGTCCGGCAGACTTTCCCCAGAAGCAGGCGGGGAATGCAGATTTCGGATCAGCCCAGGAGGGTGACACACAAACCGCAGGCGAAGGCAGCAAGGCGGGGACAGCAGGACTCAGTGGAGCCGGGATTTGTGTGGAGGGGCTCGGTGTGGGAAGGTTCCGGGCGAGCTCCAGACAAACAGAGGCGGAGCAATGGCAGGGACTGTCCCCGCAACAGGGAGTGACAGAGCCAGGGGCAGATCCCCGCGTCTGACTCCCAGACCAGCAGCCTCACCCCCCAGTGCGCACGATGGGATCCCAAGGAACCCATCCCCCACAAAATAGGCAAAGCAAGCTATTTCCCTTCGTACCGTTTGGCTTTTCGAGTGTAGCGGGGGCGGGGCGGAATGGTATTTCCTAGGCCCCTTATTTTTCGTGGATAGAAAGACCCGGGACTCAGACTGTCCCTGCGCTCTGTGTTCTGGTCTGACAGACAATCGCCCCGCCCGGTCACTGCCCGACAGGAGCGTGTGGGCCGTTCGCATCCATCCCCGAGTGTGTCCTGATCTCTGAGGGGCCCCGCTCGCCCTGCTCGTCTGGCCTCCCCAGGCTGCTTAGACACCGCTTCCCCTTTTTGTTCAGGGCCCGCTGCGCTCCGTGTCACTGTGTCTCTGGCGCAGTAATAGGTGCCGCTGTCTGCAGCTGTCAGCGAGCGGAGCTGCAGCGAGACCTGGTTCTTGGCGGTGTCCCCAGAGATGGTGACTCGGCCTTGGAGAGACGGGGCGTAGCCTGTGCTCCCAGCATACGGATACACGTATCCCATCCACTCCAGCCCTTTCACAGGAGGCTGCCGGACCCAGTGCCAAGCGTAGCTGCTGTCACTGATGGACACACCCGAGACAGCGCAGCTCAGGGCGAGGGTCTCTCCAGGCTTCACTGTCCCTGGGCCCGACTGGACCAGCTGCACCTGGGAGAGGACACCTGGGGAAAGGGAAACAAAGGAGGAAAGATTCAGCCACCGAACCAACCCACGGTTCTGTCCCTGATTTCTCCACCTGCCCCGGTCTCAGCCACACTCACAGCCGGGGGTGGCGAGCAGGGCCAGGAACAGCAGCAGAGGTTCCATTCTCGTATCCAGGCACTGAGGGAAACTCCCCAGCGGGCCGTTCTGTGTCTGAGCAGAGACAGAGGCTCCTGGACCTGGGGGGTTGTATTTGAACAGCAGGGCCTGGGCAGGGATTTGCATGCGGGTTGCACCCAGCGGATATAAGGTGACAAAGGGACGTCTAAGGGGGGAGCGGTGTCTGCCGCAGCGGCCTCCACCACGGCATCAAGTACGGGCTGCGCTGGGGAGGTCACAGGGCTGTAGGATTTTCCCCCGAGTGCCACGTGCCTTAGGACTTAGTGGGCTTAGCGGGGTCGGTGGATCCCAGCCCCCCAGCAGCGGCTCCTGGGAATGGACAATAAACAGACACAGAAGCAGCCAGTCGCAATGAGCTGCCGTTGGGATGAGCGGAGGGGAAGGTGGATCCTGCCTGTGTAATAAACATGAAGGGCTCAGATCGCAGACACAGCCAGTGGGAAAAGTGGGCGGGGGGGGGGGGGCGCTGGTTGAGTTGCCGCTTTGGGGTTTATGCCCTGAAGAGCTTTGGCTGCACCCGGGGAGTGCGAAGGGAAACCTAGAAGGGACCTTTTCGATTCTGTCCCTTTCTCAGGGACCATTAGAACCGCTTCATCTGACTCCCCGCCTGGCACCAAGAGCGGGTTCCCCCGGGGGATTGCGGGACGCCGGGCCGCGAGCCAGCAGCGAGTTCTCGCAGACAGTTCCTGCCCCCTGCCGGAGGAGACGGGAATTGCTTTGTGTATGGGTAGGCGTGTGTGGGGCGGGTGCTTGTGTCCGTCACTGACGGTCCCGGTGGAAGGAGCTTAGCCTAGTTCGACATGTCTTTTTCTGTCCGTGTGCTGCCCCCTACTGGAGGTAGTGAGAGCTTCTCATTTTCTGTCTGTGTGTGCCTTTGTGTACCGAGAACACACCGACCCACACCCCGCGTGCTGGCTTTTCAGACTCTTTCTGTACCCACTTCACCTTTCCATGCCTCAGCTGTCCCTTATATTATTTCTCTTTCACAGGAGCCCCATGTCAGGCCGGGTTATACAAGCCCACGTGTAGACTGAATTTGTGTTTCACGCAGAGCTTTGGGACAGTATATTGTGGGACACAAGGCAGACCGTGGTGTGGAGAGGTATGTAGAGTGTCTGTTTGTGAGTCCATAGGCACGTGCCTCTGTGAGTCTGTTTGTTCAAGAACTCCTGCTAAGCCATTAGAGCCGGGCCACCAAATGCTCTCTCGGAACCTCGCTTAAACTGAGGTCAGGGTTTGGTTGTGGCAGGAAAACGGAAAGTGACTGAAACCCGATAGTTTCCCAAAACATGGCAAGGAACGGGCCCAGAGAGGACGGACACCATCCTTCAGACTCACCACTGGGGGCAGCGAGCACAGGGAGCAGCGGCACTGGGGGTAGCTGCAGCAGGAAGACAGTGGCCACATGGGAACGGGGCTCTGGACCCTGTCGGCATCCTGGTCCAGACTCCTGTAGGCACCTCTGGTCTAGGCTGTGCTGTATCTAGGAGAAGCAATCAAACCACTCTACGCTACTGGCTGGCGAGTCTCTTCTTGCTGCTATGGGGCTTCATGATCAGGGGAACCCCACAACTCGCAGTCACACTGTTCAAGAATGAGTTGGCGGAAATGGTGGGAAGAGCAGACACACTGGGCCAGGCACCACTGGGAGCTGCATCTCTCCTCTGCCCCCCCTCCGCGGGAGGGAAGGAGAGTCCAGCGGTAGCGATAATGCGGGTAGGAATATCAGTGGGGCCTCACCCGGCTCCCAGCGCAGTGTCCGGCCCGTGGGCAGAGCCGAGCCCTGGCGCTCAGGGCTCCCGGGTTCCGCTCTCGGCCTCGGTGTATCTGAGTCACGGGGGACGCTGGGCGAGGAGGGGCGGACGGGACACGGGCCGGGCACTGGCTGCGAGAGGCACCGAACGTGCGGGACTGGCCAAGCAGAGAGAACGCTGCGGGGGAAACCGGGCAGCGGCTGCTCTCGGCGGCTCGCACAGGAGGCTGCTTCTCCGCACGGCTGGTTTCTGTGCGGGCTCAGACAGGTTTCGCTTCGCTGTGTGTCTGGCGCAGCGATACAGTTCTATGATTCTGTGATTCTATGAGTGTCCTACAGACAAGGAAGAGGCAAAGGAACAAAAACGAGCTACGAGCCCAACCCAGCGAAAACATTAAACTGGTGTCACTTAACAAGAATGGTAAACTGAACCTCGAGTGCAAGTTTCAGAGTGGAAGGATGTGACGTAGTGGGGGCACCTGGCTGGTTCTCTGGGGTACAGACGACCTGTTCCTTGGTCTCGCCCCGTAGTTGACTCCATCGCTCAGCTGAGATCCGGTCTCTGCACGGTTCCCTTTCTCTCCGGGACTCCCGTTCACACCCGGACCGGCTCTCCGTGAACTCATCCGCCAGCCTCCCAGCCTCCTGGGGGGTCTCTGGTCTCCGGTCCTTGAGCCACAGCCTCAGTTTGGGTGGGCATGCTTCATAGAACTGCTCCATCGGGACCAGCTTGAGCAGCTCCTCTGCGGTCTGGGCTCCAACGCCAGACACCCACTTGCGGCCGTATTGCGACAGGCGGGAGGCCAGATCCACATAGGTCTCCCGTGGCTCTTTCTGTACCCCCCGGAACTTCTTCCTGTACATCTCGGGGGTCAGCCCGAACTTGCGCAGCAGGGCCTCCTTGACTCGGTTGTAATCCCCTGGCTGTAGGTCCTCCAGCTGACTGAGCACTCCGGCCGCCTCCTGGCTCAGTGCGGGGACGAGCTCCTGCATCCAGTCAGCTGGGGAGACCCGTTGCAGTCCACAGGCCCTCTCAAAGGCACTGAGGAACCCGTCTATGTCACCCATGTCCTTCAATTGGGCCACCACGGGCCTCTCCAAGCATCTGGCAGTCCTGGGACCCTGGGGCCCATCCGCACTTGGCGCAGCCGGTGCCCCGCCGGTTCTCCGCTCTGCCATGGCCAGCTCATGCTGTCGCTGCCTCTCTCGGTCCTGGTGGTCCCTTTCTCGATCCTGGCGGTCCTTCTCTCGGTCCTGGCAGTCCCTCACTAGGTCCTCTGCTTCCAATTCCTTCTTCCGCAGCTGGATCTCCAGCCGCCGCAGCTCCGCTGGGCTGGTCCCTGCCCTAGATGGGCTACGGCTTGCAGGCCTCCCGGGAGATGCTGTCTCATCTCTCCGGTGGGTTCCAGCGCTCCTCCCCCTCTCTGAGACTGACACACTCTCAGGCGGGGTCTGGCTGCCTCCCCTGGGGACAAGATCCTGGCCCTTTGGCTGGTCATTCTCTTCCAGCTGGGCAATCAGCTGGGCCTTGGTTGCTTTCTGCACAGGCAAGCCCCTCTCTCTGCACAGCTTCCCCAGCTCTGCCTTCAAGAGTCGGGCGTAGGCCATCTGCCCGCTGATCCCCTCAGTGCAGACTCACCAGTCTAGTGCTGCAGCGCCCCACGATTCCCAGGAACCGCTTTGCTCTGTCTCCAGCACGCCTGGCTCCAGGGCTCTTGCTTCTACAGCGCCTTGTCGCTCGCCGCTGGAAGCTCCATCCACGGGGTGCAATGCATCCCGCTCCTGACACCAGTGTGACGGCACGTTGGGGGTCCCCTGTCTCCTGCACCCTGAAATGGCACAAACCGACTGCCCCAGCCGGTGGAATAGAGGAAGTTTATTGCCTCTCCAGGATACAGCACAGCACAGATGTAATCTGGTCACAGAGCTGGGCTAGGATGCCTCAGGCCCCCTTGAGATGGGGGAGACTGGGCCCCTAAACTCCAGCCCCTTTCCCTAGGCTGTCTCCTCCATGCTCCCAGACAGCCAGCAACCCGCTAACTCTCTTCCAGCCCTGCCCCCCAGCCAGGGCAGCATTCCACCTTCCTTTGTTCCTCTCCATGGGGGGTGTCTGGCCACTGGTTTGCATAGTGACTCATCCTGTTTTACTGGGTCGTGGTACCCACGGCAGCCAGTGGGGGTTACCCCAGAGCCAGCAGCATAGAAACCAGCCAGGTACCCCCACTACGTCACAAAGGAACAGAACCCCCAGCATCAAACACTGCCCCGCTTTACGCATTCTGACAGGGTTTGCCTTTTGGGAAAATCTATTTCACAGTATTTAGCTGTATACATACAAGATAGGTAAGAATCATTGTTCTCGGTTTAACCCTGTATTTTCAGAACAAGGTTATCTTTCTTTCAACTACAAAATCAGGGGAAAGCGCGCACGCAGTCCCCCACTACCACAAATTGTGCAGTCGAGTTTCCTCTATTTGAGAAAATCGCTGGGGTCAGCGCACCCGCAGTGCTATGGATGGGCCTCACCCTAGGAAACCCACCTTCCTGAGCGTGGTATTTCCCCTGCCAGGTAAGTATAAGCTCTTGTCTCAGAGCCCCCGCCAAGCCTCAAGCGACCCGAACTCTCACATCACGGTGGCTCCCACTTCCACCTCCAAACAACCCCACCGACACCGCTTCCCGCTGCTGCCAGCTGCCCCACCCCTGTCCCCTGACCCCACCCAGAGCCCCGCTTGCAAATTAGGGCCCCGCTCGTCAGCCCGCTCCCACTCCCACAGTGCTCCGCTCGCGCACACATCTGCATATGTGCACACAGGGCTCCGCCCCTCCGGATGGGCCACGCCCCGACTGCCCTTGGTCCACACTCTCCAGTCCAGCCAGACCCGGCTCTTCAGCTGCTCAGCGCCCGATAGACAGAGCCCAGGACCCTCTCTCAAGTGCTGCCCGAGGGGCGGGGGGTTAAGGGAAAGTAGCAGGGCGGTGGACAAAGAGGCGCAGCAGGAGAGGATGCACCCGGCCACACGCCCGGGCGCTCACTGTCACCGGCGGGGAAGCCACGTGGACACAGGCTTCCCGCCTGTGTGGTCCTGTCCCCTCCCCTGAACGAACCAGCAGGGGAGCAGATGGAGCCGTGTTGCTCTGCTGCTCCCGCCGCGGCCAGTGAATGGTGGCGGGAGGTGCTGCGGGTGCCAGGCCCATCCTGCAATTACCAGGACGCTCAGGGATTCCGGCCCGGCTGGCTGCTGTCGGGTCCCTTGCTGCCCGGTGCTCAGGTACTCGGGCCCTGCCCCCTTGCCCATCCTGCCAGGGTACGGGGGCCCTGTGCCCCTTGTGGCCCCCACACTCCATCCACAGTCCGGTCTCTCTGAACCCCGCATTTCTGGCCTTCCCCGCAGAGCCTAGGAGCTCCCGGGAACTCGCATCGCCCCGGCCCCAGAAGAGTTTTTCCTGCTCTGCCTGCGCCTGTCACGTTCTCACCGCCAGTCCGTGTATCACGTGCTGCGAGTGGGTAACTGGCCCGACCAATCAGCGAGCGAGATCACCCGGGCAGGTTACCCGGGTTGGTAAATAATCCGCTTGCCCCGCGTTCTAACAGCACGTGCTGCAGAGGGCGGCGGGAGACGCGTTTTGGCGCCACCTGCCGGGCCAGCCCCGCAGTCTGAGCGACGCTGGTTTCAGCCGGGCTCTGTGGGAGACCGGGCCAGGCCCGATGCGCAGGGCGGAGCGTCTCAGTCAGACCCTCCGTGCGGGGCCCTGCTCCGAGACCGGGGATTGGGCTCCGCGGAGCTTGACTCGCCTCCTTTCCCTTCCCCTCCTCAGCCCCTCGGCCAGTGTCTCCCCGCTTCTGATGCAGACTGAGTGTGACCGGGCCCCAGTGACCCCAGACAACGCGCCTCCCCTTTCGCAGCAGCCCCGCTGCGCTCTGTGTCCCTGTGTCTGGCGCAGTAACAGGGGGCGGTGTCTGCAGCTGCAGGGAGACCTGGTTCTTGGCGATCTCTGCAGAGACGCTGGTCCGGCTTTGGAGAGACGCGGCAAACCACTTGCTCCAGAATATCCAAGCTACCCACTCCAGCCCTGTCCGGGGGAGCTGCCGGTCCCAGTTCCATGCGGAGCTGTTGCTAGTGATAGAGACCCGGTCACAGCACAGGTCAGGCTCAGGGTCTCTCCGGGCGTCACTGCGCCTGGCCTGACTCGACCAACTGCACCTGCGAGCGGACACGTGGGGACAGGGAAACAAGACCATGGAAGAAATGAGCCAGCCCACGAATCTCTGGCCCTGACCCTAGTTCTCCGGCTCCCGAACACACACTCACAGCCGGGGGCCGAGAGCGGGGAAAGGAAAAGCCACAGAAATTTCATTCTCGCTTTCGTGCACTGAGGGAAACTCCCCAGAGGCCTGTCCCGGCAGGTTTGTTTTTGTTCATTCCCTCTGGGGCACCTTGAACTGGCCACTGTGGGCAGACAGGACACTGGGCTAGAGGGACCTTTGGCCTGACCCAGTCTGGCCCTTCTCATGTTCTTACGAGACAGAATCTTGTGGCGGCGCGTATCACGGTGGGTCCCAGCGGGTGCAGTGATACGTGCCGGTGTCCCCAGCGCTCAGCGAGCGGAGCTGCAGGTAAAACTCGTTCTTGGCGTCATCCTTGGAGATGGTTGCTCGGGATTTCAGGGCCGCCGCGTAGTTTGTGTCCCCGGAGAAATGGACGCGCCCGACCCATTGCAGCCTGTGGCCGGGCAGCTCCCGCACCCAGTTCCACCAGGTTTGGTTAGCAATGGAGTCCTCGGATACGGAACAAGTGACTGTCAGGTCCCCGCCAGGGGCCACCGCAGCCGGGGTGGACGGGACCAGCTGGATCCCGGAGAGGACACCTTGGAGAGGGGAGAGACACCGAGAAGTGAGGCCTCAGGGAGAATCCAGATCATAAGCAACAAACAGAAAGAAGATGGAATCCCCTGCTCCCGCTCTCTCTCACACACACACTCACAAGGCCACAGCAGGGCTTGACGTTATATGTAACGGAAAGGTATATATATTGGGGTTTAATTGTTTTGTATTTGAAGATCCGCTTATGCTGTCTTTCCTTGCAATATTGCTCAAATAAATTGCCTCTGGCTACTTGTTGCTTAACACAGAGCAGAGTGAAGGCTTGTTTTCTTCCACAACATGTTCTTTTTTTTTAACTCCGATATAGTGTTGGATTTCACAACATCCGCTGGCGAGGAGTTCCACAGGTTGCCAGGTAGGGAAAGAGCCCCAACTTCAGGGTGAGGAAGGCTTATCTTAGACATCTGTGTGTCAAACAGCCTTCGCCAAGGGGAGGCAACCGGGTATAAACAGAAGACTCATCTGGGCCATGTGTCCAATGAGGCTGTGATCACATAAATGAGATTGGGGGAGGAATCCAAGGCTTCGGCACAGCTTCCTGCATCGTTGTAATCATTGGAGTGAGGGGGATGCGGGAAGCCGGGCTGGGAAGAGAAGGAGGGGGCTGAGTCCTATGCCAGGCACGGGATTGCGGGGAGCTGTGGTCGAGGGTTAGGAACTGGGCTAGGAGCGGAGTGGGGGACAGAGATTGTCAGGGATGACTAGGGGAAAGGAGGGGGGCTCACACCGCTGAGGGGCAGAGCTGTCTGAGGGGTGAGGGAAGTGGAAGAAACCGAGGTGGGCACAGGACCGCAGGGGGGAAGAGGTGGGCTGAGGGTAGCAGGGAGGGGAAGGAGAATGGGGAAGCAATTGGGGGTTGGGACTGTCACCTACCAGAGGGTTCTCTGACAGAGGGGTGGCACTCGGGGTTTCTCTGGGTGGGAGGAGGTTTGCGGCTCGGTAAGAGGGAAGGGGACAGGGACCCTTGGACTGCGCTGTCCCAGGGCCAATCGGGCCTGTCTGGCTAAAAGCCTTTGGCCCACCTGTCCCCTGGGAATTTCTCTGTATTCACTCCCCCCTGTAAAATAGGTTCTGTGCCCAGGCCGAGCCGGAGCTTTCAAAGGGCCCTTATTGTGCGTGTGGAAACCGCTTCCCATTTTTGTGCCAGGCCCTGGCGCTGTGTCTCTTTTCCTGGCGCAGTAATAGGTGGCGGTGTCCGCAGCTGTCAGAGCGCGAAGCTGCAGCGAGAGCTGGTTCCGGGCGGTGTCTGCGGACAAGGTGACCCGGCTTTGGAAAGACTCTGCGGCATAAGTGGCGGTGGCCCCGTCATAAACCCCTCCCACCCACTCCAGCCCCTTTCCGACAGGCTGGCGGAACCAGTCCCAGCCGTAGGTTCTGTGAGGGATGGAGACGGAGACACCCGAGACAGCGCAGCTCAGGGTGAGGGTCTCTCCGGGCTTCACCGTCCCCAGGCCGGACTGGACCAGCTGCACCTGGGAGAGTTCACCTGGGAAAGGAGAAAACAAGGAGAGACAATAGTAACCCCCGAACCAATCGGGCTCTGTTCCTAGGTCCCCTCTGCCCCACGGACACTCACAGCTGGGGCGGCGAGCAGGGCGAGGAACAGCAGCAGAGGTTCCATTCTCGTTCCCAGGCACAGAGGGAAACTCCGCAGCGGGCAGGGCCGGGCAGGTCTGTGTCTGGACAGAGACTGAGGCTCCTAGAAGCAGGGGCTGGTATTTCACCCGGCAGCTTGGGGCAGGTATTTGCATGCGGGTTCCCCAGCGCGTGTAAGGGGGAGTGGACAGACACACGCGCCTCGTCACGGCTGGGCTGGGTGAAGAGGTCACTGGAGGGTACAAAAGCCTTTCCACTGAACGCTGGTCCAGGACAGGGCTTACCAGGGTCTGTGAATCAGAACCTTCCACCGGCGGCTCCTGCGCAACGCGCCGGGCCTTGAGGAGAAATAGCAACAGTGCAGAGAAGCGTCACGAGAAACGCGCTGTCACGGGATCCAGAAAGAGGAAAAGGATTCTTGTTTAATAATAATACGTGATGCTGAACACCTCACATTGCAGAACTAGCCAGCGGGGAGGAGTGGAGGGTGGGGTCAGGGTCTGACACACGGAGCTCTTGGGGGGAAGGAGTAAAGTGGGTGTCGAAATGCTGTTGGCCTGCCAATACCCCGGGCCCGGGGACCTCCATCACTGTCCCTTTCCCTTTCTCTCCGACGCTCCCCTCCCGCGCTCCTTGCGGGCTGTGACTCACTAGCGCCCCCTGGCAGATCATTTCTCCCGCCGCAGTCTCAGGCGGGATTTGTCTGGGCCCGGCCTGGCTTCCCCGCCCTGTGAGCGTCTCTTGCTCAGTAACACACGGCGGGGCCCTCGGGATCGGGATGCGCATGCGCAGCGATAACGTGGCGCTGTCCTTGGTGGCTGCGAATCAGCCCTGCTCTGAGGCCGAGGTTTGTGACTCGTCTGAACCCTCCGCCAGACGCTCCCGTCCCTCCCCGGGCTCCTGCCTGGCCCCGCCCATCCAGGGGCTGCTGAGAGCAGACGCGTTGGGGTCGCGTTGTCTTAACACTGATTTTCTGGCTCGGGGCTCAGGGCGGAGTCAGACCCTCCCTCGCTGTGTCGTGGGGAGGGGTCTCCGGGGCCCTGCCCGTGCGGACATCGGGCCAGGGGGTCTGTACCTGGAAGGGGCCGGGTCACAGGGTTGCTCGCGGCTGGGACACTTACTGGAGGGTTACAAGTCACAGGCTGGCAAGCGCGGTGTCTCCGGCAGCCTCTCCCCCGGTTCGGGCGGGGAATTAGGATTTGGAATCAATCGGGGGGAGGGGGGGAGTGACCCGGGCTCGCACAAACCACAGGAGAAGGCGACAAAGGGAAGGCAGCAGGACTCGGTCACTGGATCCGGGATTAGTGCAAAGGGGGCTTGGAGGGAGAAGGCGCCGGAGATTTGACGGGGATGTTCAACTTTGTCCTGCAGGACTCTCACCAGGGACACTCAGACCTCGGGGAAGTGGGCGCGGGAGCTGTCTCGCCACATGGGCTGCAATGGGTCAGATGAGTCCATTTTTCCTGGGGCACAGAGGCCCTGAAACCCCGAGCGACCATCTCCGGGGATGAAGCCAAGACCGAGTTTTATCTGCTGCTCGACTCGCTGAGCGCTGCGGACACCGCTCTGTCAGTGCCCTCGCCGGGACCCACAGTGATATGCACTCCAGCCCCATGGACCAGAGTTTATGCACAATTCCCTCCCCAGCTGTGGCATGGAAGCCAGTGCCCAGTGTGGACGCTGGAGTGGGAGTAAGAAGACAGAGCACGGACCCGTGAGAAAGGCCTACAGGGCTTCCCCCTCCCTAGCCCGGACTGGACTATCTGAACTTAGAAAAACACTGCTGAGGGGGGTGATTTTTCTTTACAAAGCTATAGATCTAGTTGTGAATTGCATCCCACAGCAGCTGTCCGAGTGATTCTATTGCCCCACTACCTTAATCTCTGTAGAGTGTTCTCCCTCACAGCACCCTTGTGAGGCAGGAAGTGCTCTCAGCCCCACTTCACACCAGGTTGCTCACGGGACTGATTTACACAGGTGCTTCAGCACACAGAGCGGTACCTAACAGGCCGGGCCAAAGAGCCTGAGCGATGGAGCCCCGCTAACTCCCACTGCAGGTCAATGGAAATGAAAAATCTGCTCCTTCCATGTGTGAAATCCGCCAGGGCCAGGCTCTCAGCGCTTTGCAGGCCCCGGGAAACACAGACAGATGCCGAGGGAAGGTCACGAAAGGGACGTGCAGCTCCCAGGTAAGTCACTGGGCGTTAGTCGCCTGGAAAATTCTGAAAATCCCGCCGAAAATCCCTCTGGGTGGCCGGATACCTCTACAGTTCTGGCTGTGCCGGACTTGTCAGCGGTCACACAGGGAGGCTGCGACGGATCAGGGAAGCGAATCCAAGTGTCCGAGCCCCAGGCTGGAGCCCTTAGCTTCCTTCTCCCAGATACTCACCGGCTGGCGGCAAAGGCGGGCGGAGGGGAAGGGCAGGGATTCCTCATTGGCAGCGAGACACGGAACAGACGTGAATAGCTCAGCGGCTAGTGGGTCTGTTCTCTGGGTCCCTGGGAGCTGCTGTTTAAACAGGGCGCCCTGAATGAAACATGGCACAGGACTGTCTGTCTCCAGCCCAGTGGCGACCCAAACCTGCCCATCCCCCTCAGTGCCCACACACATCCAGTGTCTCCGACGTCTCCGCTGTGTCTTCTATCGCTTCCTTTCCAACTCGGTGGGCGGGGCGGATCTGCTCCATGGGCCCAGAGGGACTTAAACTACAACCAGGGCACGTGGCCGGGCAGTGAAAGGGTTAAAGCCCCGCGGGGTTTGTGTGTTATTTGCCTGGAGGCGCCTGCTCCGCTCTGTGCCCAGCGCCCGCTTGTTTGTGTCTCTGCTGCCCCCGCGTGGCGGCAGCGGGTTCTGCAGGTTGGGTTTTTGCAAGAGCGTCAATCGGTTTCATGAAATACAGGACTATGTAGCACTTTAAAGACTAACAAGATGGTTTATTAGATGATGAGCTTTCGTGGGCCAGACCCACTTCCTCAGATCAAAGAGTGGAAGAAAATAGTCACAACCATATATACCAAAGGATACAATTTTAAAAAAATGAACACACATGAAAAGGACAAATCACATTACAGAACAGAAGGAGGATGTGGGGGGGGGGGGGGAAGGAAGGTGAATGCCAGTGAGTTAATGATATTAGATGTGGGGAAGGGGAAATGTCTGTGAGTTAATAGTATTAGAGGTGATAATTGGGGAAGCTATCTTTGTAATGTGTAAGATAGCTGGGGTCTTTGTTAAGTCCCGTGCGGAGAGTGTCAACTTTTAGCATGAATGCCAGTTCAGAGGATTCCCTTTCAAGTGCAGATTTGAATGTCTTCTGAAGTAGGATGCAAGTTAGCAGGTCATTGAGACTGTGTCCTTTCTGGTTGAAATGACAAGCAACTGTTTTTTCTGTGTGATCCTGTCTAATGTCTGTTTTGTGGGCATTGATTCTTTGGCGAAGTGTCTGAGACGTTTGTCCAATGTACATAGCAGATGGACACTTTCGGCACATGATAGCATAGATTATAAAGTGCTACATAGTCCTGTATTTTGTTTCAGCTACACCAGACTAACACCGCTACATCTCTATCAATAGGTTTCATGACACTGTGTCTAGCACAGTAATAGCGGGCTGTGTCCTCGGGCTTCAGGCCGGTCATTTGCAGGTGCAGCAGGTTGTTGGAGTTGTCCCTGGAGATGGTGAATCGGCCTTTCACGGCATCAAGGTAATATATAGTACCCCCGCCGCTGCTGATTACAGCGACCCACTCCAACCCCTTCCCGGGAGCCTGCCGGACCCAGTTCATTTCATAGCTGCTGAAGGTGAAGCCGGAGGCTTTGCAGGAGAGGCGCAGAGAGTCTCCGGGCTTCTTCACATCCCCTCCGGACTCCACCAGCTGCACCCGGGATCGGACACCTGGGAACAAAGAGGCGATACGAACATCAAAATGTCAAACACAAAATCTCCATCCGCCTCCCCAGAGTGTTTAGCTAGAAAATACCTGGCAAAGCTGCCACCACGAACCCTAAATAGACCCAAAATTCCATTTTTCCCATTGCTGGGGGTAGAGCTGGCTGGTAACTGCACAGACACCGGGGCTACGGGGTGTCTCTCCGGGTGCAGCCTAGGGCGAGGGAGACACCGATATAAGCAGGCAGCGATCACGGCCATTTGAATATTCCCCTCCTCATCAGAGACACAAACGCCTTCACTTAACTACCGAGTCACTGCCAGGGAGTGTCCGGCAGAAGGAGTCTCTTTCCCCCTCCGGGTGTGTTTGTGCAGCGCCTGGCACAGCGCGGGGGGGTCCCGATGGGCTCTCACAGCGCTGGGGAGATGAGGACAAATGACGTCACTTAGCTCGCCATTCCTGTCTAGAGGTTGCCTGGGAATCGGCTGTGTGGAAGGGAAATAGTTTAATTGGCGCTAGTGGGTTTTAGCTCACGTGGTGCGATGGGGGGAATGCGATTAGTGAGCCCGAAGGTGCGAACATTTCTTCTCTCTGGTTTCATTCGATGGGAATTGCAGCTCCAGGCCTGGAGGTTCAAGATCGTTTAGTGCGATTCGGTGCCTGGATCCCACAGACGCTCAATGCGATTCCTGCTCCTTTACATCCCTTGGGATGCGCGAGCCCCATTTCGCCCCGTGTCTGTAATTTTCCCTCGAATCACTTTCCCGCTGCGCTCAGTGAGTGGCGATGCGGTGAGTGGTCGAGGCCGCTGGCCCATTTCTGGCCGCTCACCCAGGCTGGGACGCGCAGTCGGAGGAAGGCTGCCTGCAGGAAGCCAGGCGTATTAAACGCCCCCCGACTCCCCTAAACCATTGAGCGGGAGTAGGGGCTGTTAAGCTGCCATTTCCGGGCGCTGTGGGGGTTGTTCCCATGTTCTCTGTGCGTAGGGAGGGAGGGCAAAGTGCTGATGAGCCTGATCCGTCCTTCTACCCCCTCCCCTGGGCAGCCGGGAGCTAGCGGGAAGCAGCAGGGTCTGCAGCATTTTGCTCTCGCTTGCTGGTCACAGCCAACAGGGGCGGGGGAACGCAGCTGCAGCACCCCCATACTGCCCCGCCCTCACTCACCCCTAAACTCCCCAGCCCCCTGTCCGGACTTCCCCACCCACGTAGATAGTTTTAAAGCTCTTTGTTTTAAAGAGCTTAGTTTCCTGACGCGCCTGCCTAGTACCAAGAGAGCCTGGATTTGATTATCACTGCTCCCTTGTTGTAGGCCATGAGTGGGGAACCCAAAGGTGCCCCAGTTGGCTCTAGGGCCCTGCCCCACGGTGGGACGAGGATAAAAAAGTTTACTTGACTGCCCTCCCTGTGACGTAGTGGGGGGTACCTTGCTGATTGCTATGCTGGGCAGTGGGTTGTGAGTGACCTCCAGCAGGGCAGGGGATGAGTCATTATACAAGGGGGCTTTCGAACCTGCCTGACGAGTTCTTCCCCAGGGAGCGTTGGGTGGGCGGTGCACGGGTGTAACCTGGGACTGGCACCAGGATCTCGGCTCCGGCCCCTGGCCTGACACCCCCGTTTTCAAGATGACCTAACTAAATAGGAATGTTTCCCGGATTTGAGCTTCGTGCCGAAACGTGGCACTTTCCTGTCCCATGTGGCTCTACCTCTGTTACCTTGGTCAGCATGGAAACTGTTTTGTTCTCTTTTACCCCAAGGTTCATGTAACTTGGCCATTATTTTTTCATCCTGAAGGCCCCCGGGGTCTATTTGGGGCAGGTTTGTCTATTTGGTTGTGCCCTGTGTCCAGGATTGTCCCTGCACCCCACAAATCGCATCTTTCTTCCCACTCAGAAACGGGAGAGGGGGCGGAGGAGGGGGGGGGCGTATTGAAGACACGAAAGAGTTAATCTGTGACGTCAGCGTGTCCCATCCTGACAGGCCTTTGCTCCTCTGCGCTCCAGGCCGGGCTGTTTGGCGCGTGTCTCTGCTGCCCCCGTGCGGCAGACGCGGGAAGTTCCGCAGCTCTGCTTTGTGTACGAGCAGCCGCAGGGTTAGTGTCACTGTGTGTCTAGCACAGTAATAGCGGGCGGTGTCCTCGGGCTTCAGTCTGCTCATGCGCAGGCGCAGAAGGTTGTTGGGGTTTTTCCTGCAGATGGTGAAGCGCCCTTTGACTGCATCTGCATAATGTTGTTTTCTCTCATCCCAGTAAATAAGCGAAACCCACTCCGGCCTCTGCCGGACCCAGCCCATCCCGTCGCTGCTGAAGGAGAAGCCGGAGGCTTTGCAGGAGAGGCGCAGCGAGTCTCCGGGCTTCCTCACATCCCCTCCGGACTCCACCAGCTGCACCTGGACCGGGACCCTGGGAACAGAAACCCGAACATAACGGAATGTTGGGGTAGCGCTGCCAGGGACTGAGAGGAAACAAAAGCTTCAGGCGCCGCTGCCGTGACCATTAAAAGGAGCCAAAATCTCATTGTCGCTGGTGTAGGAGGGGCAGGGCCGGCCCCAGGCACCACCAAATCAAGCTGGTGCTTGGGGCAGCACATTTCCAGGGGCGGCACATTTCCAGGTAAGCAGCCGCCCCCGGCAATGCCCCGCTCCGCCCCGCCGATTTTTCTCGGACTGAATTTCCAACTTTTCCCCATCAACACGTCCATGTAAAACTCCATGTTTTGGTGCTTCAGAGGCATCCCAATGGTCTGACAGAGAAACGTTTGTTGATTTTGTTGCCTGGGGCATAGTCAAGGATCCGGAGTCGCTTTTGCCCGTCCAGATGGATGACTTCGGGGCTGGGGCCGGAGGAGCCCACGTGCGCCGACTTGAAGGAGTCCAGCCTCTGCCCGGGCCACGCGGCTCTCAGGGACTGGAGGGGGAACATGCGGTTGGAGTCGGACACGCAGAGCGGGGGTCGTCAGGGGGTGGCTCCTAGCCAGGGCTGTCTGCCTCCTCCGCCCTGCCCATCAGCAGCACCTTCCTCCGGGTGCACAGAAAATCCAGGAGCCAGAGCATCAGCGCGGGGAGCAGGGCGCCGGGAGGAAGCAGGCAGCGGCCTGGGGGAGCAGCTACAAGGCGCGAACCCCGAGGGAGTGGAGCATCGTGAGGGCTGCTGGGCTCCGGCTCTTGCCCCTTCCACACACGCCCGCCAGCGGAGCTCCCGCTTCTCTTTAGGCTCATTTTATAGTCAGGGATTTCAATGAAAAGTGACTCCAGCTCCGGCCGGACCCCGCCCCTTGGCACTGGAGCCTGGGGGTTACCTGCCCCTCCCCGCCAGTGAGCTAACAATGCACAGCGAGGCCGGAGGCTGGAGCCCGGCCGCGAGCTGCAAGGGACGTGCCACGGCGCAGGGAGTCAGGACGCGGCCGGACTCCAGAGGCAGAGAGCAGGCCCCACACCGGGCCCGGGACAGGGCAGCACTGGGAGGAGGGGGGCGCAGCGCACGTGTGGGGGCAGCGGGAGTGGTTGCCAGAGGCGCTGCCGGGAGACACGACCTCGCTGCCGGGAGGCAGGGCTAGTAGCTCCCTGCCTTGAGCGCGAGTATTGAAGCGTTTTCTCTACCTTGTCCCCTCCCCATTTCGGGACCCAGATGCTGCAGCCGGGCCGCCCAGCGGAGGCGCGGAGCAATGGCCTCCTCTTTGCCGGTCAGGGGATGGCACACGGGGGCTCTGCCTTGTCCGAGCTAGAGGCCTGGCCCTGGAAGGGGACGTCGCCAGCAGGTGCGTTTGGTTCCAGGGCGTTTAGCTCTTGCTCCGTCTCGATGAGCTGCGAACCAGCGCCCTGGCTGCAGCCGCCGGGGGGTCTGTCCCGGGGAAGGGCCGGGGGCGCTGCCAGGTTAGTGACCGCTGCTGCATCTCGCTCCCAGACCTGCTGACAGCGTGAAATCCGCGAGAGGGGAGCGAGACAGGGAAGCGAGTCCTCGCCGCTAGGGGTCGCTGTTGTCCGAAAGCGGAAAGGTCCCCGCTCTGCTGCGGGGCGAAGGGAGCGACCTTCCCTCCCCCTTCTCGGAGCCGAGGCCGCCTCTCCGATCGGAATCTCACAGAACCCCCGTCGGCTCCTCAGTCCGCCGCAGGGAGCAGGAGCCTTATGAAGCGAACCACCCCCTACCACCCATTCCCAGCTTCTGGCTAACAGAGACTAGGGCTGGGCTGGCCAGAGCCATTTCGGCACCCCGGGCGGGCCCCAGGCATGCACCACCGCCCTTAGGGGCACATGGTCCTGCCTCCGGGTGCACGATACATGTGCGGGTCCGCCCCCAGGGCACATGGGTAGACACAGTGCATGCTGCCCAGTGGGCCCAGCCACCGCCAATGGCGTGCAGCCCGGGGCCACCCAGGGGGGGCTGTGCCTGGCCATGCAGGGCCCTGCGGCCACGGGGGAAGGACACTGCTGGCCGGGGCTATGGGGGTTAACATGTCCCCGCTGCAGCCTCCTGGGAGCCGAGCACCCCCCCATATGTTGACGCCCGGGCAGCTGCCTGACTAGCCCACCCCTTAGTCTGGCCCTGGGCTAGGGACACCATTCCTACCGATCCTGGCTAATAGCCATTGATGGACCTTTCCTTTATGACCTTATCTAGCTCAATTTTGAACCCTGTTAAAGCCCTAATCTTCACAAGATCCTCTGGCTAGTAGTTCCACCAGCTGACTGTGTGCTGAGGGAAGAAATACTTTGTTGATTTTAAACCTGCTACCTATTCATTTCGTTTGGTGACCAGTAGCTCTTGTTTTGTGGGAACAAATAAATAACTTTTCTTTATTTACTTTCTCCACACCAGTCTTGATTTTATAGACTTGGATCATTTCCACGTCTTAGTTGTCTCTTTTTCATGATGAAAATTTCCATGAACTGAAATTATTAAAAAATTATTTGAGAACCACCATTTCTCAAAATCATTTGTCAGGACTCGCATTAATTTCAATAAAAGTACCATTGCAAAAAAGTTAGATCTTACTGAATGAATAAAAGGCTATGCAAGTCTAAAAACCAGAACAATTCAGTTCATAAACATTCTTTTTATTTAGGAGAAACTGGGGGTAGGGGAAGACACTAATGTTTTTCATTACAGTGTATAGTTGAACCCAAATAATTTGTAATTGTGATTTTGTTAAAATTAAATGAGTAAACTAGTAGGAAATTGTTTTATTTCACTAACTACAAATTATCTATTTTCTTTTTTAAAAAAATTTTAACAGTAAAAAACAAACCAACAAAATTGCAAAGATCAAATGTGTCTAAAAGCCAACAAAAAAGGGGCGGGGCGGCCAAAATGTGTTTTGCTTGGGGCAGCAAAAAAATCTAGAGCCAGCCCTGCTCCAATGACATCAGTGGGCGGAACCATCTAAGGGAATAAGCTGATCATAGAACAAATGGGGCTAGATTCCCGGCTGGTGCGAATCAGGATCTGGCCAATGGGGCCAGATTTCCAGTAGGCACAAACCAGGGCAGTTTAGTCCGAGCCGGTGGAATTGTGCGTATTTCTGCAGGCTGGGAATCTCGGCCACTGTGCGTAGCGCGGTAGCTAGCTCTGGCCCCTCAGTGCGGGGCCATGTATGTTTCCCGCAGGTTACTCCTGTAGCATTTTGAAGCCACAGGATGAGATCAGGCCTCCGTGATCTCAGCGGCCACAGACACCCCTAAGGCAATGAAAGCCGCTGTCCTTGGGATGCGCATGCTCAGAACCCATCAGACACCAACGGGAAGGGGGTGTCCGAATTCTCTGCGAGACTTGCAATGTGCCACGGCAGGCGGGTGCCAGACACACGAGTGTGCGGAACGTAGCTGCGAAACAAGGACACTGCTGGTTAGTGCGTGAAACGTGCAGAGTAGGGAGCAGCCCTGGTCTCCGGGGCTAGGTTGGCTTTTCATCTCCGTTCCCCGGGCGCTAAGGGAGTGATGGGAAAGTGTTTGCGCTCCAGGCATGGCTCCCACACCCGGCTGCTGAAGGGCGCTCAGAGCGGACTTGTTTGCATGTCGCTAGGCGCCTAGAACAGAAATTTAGCTCCCTGAAAAACTGATGGAACTAGCACACGAAAGAGTTAATCCGTGACGTCAGAACGTTCCATCCTGATGGGTCTTCGCTCCCTTGTGCTCCATTCACGACTGTTTGGCGCGTGTCTCTGCTGCCCCCGTGCGGCGGACGCGGGAAGTTCCGCAGCTCTGGTTTGTGTACGAGCAGCCGCAGGGTTGGTGTCACTGTGTGTCTCGCACAGTAATAGCGGGCGGTGTCCTCGGGCTTCAGGCCGGTCATTTGCAGGTGCAGCAGGTTGTTGGGATTGTCCCTGGCGATGGTGAATCGGCCTTTCACTGCATCAGCATAGCTGGGACCCGACCCGTCATTGTAAATAAACGCGACCCACTCCAACCCCTTCCCGGGAGCCTGACAGACCCAGAACATCCAGTAGCTGCTGAAGGTGAAGCCGGAGGCTTTGCAGGAGAGGCGCAGAGAGTCTCCGGGCTTCTTCACATCCCCTCCGGACTCCACCAGCTGCACCTGAGACCGGGCACCTGCGAGTAAAGACCGGTTATAAATATTGGTATCAACACAAGGGAGTTTAATATTCTTGCACTCCTACCGTTATTCCAAAGAAGAAAATACCTTCGAAAGCCGCTAAAGCCAAAATTCCAATTAGCCAAAACTTCATTGTCCCTGGTGCTGTATTGTTTGGGCACTGCACAGACGCAGGCAGCTGATAATTGTCTGTGCGGCTGCAGCCTGGGCAGAGGGAGAAGCAGATTTAAGCAGGACACTCAGTCCCTCATTTGCATACTCCGCCTTATAAGAGACACGCACTTTCCTCCTGCCAGCGATATGACTGACTCGCTGTACGGTTCCAGGAGTAGGAGTCAGACCTCTTCAGCCTGGGTGTGTGTACAGCGCCCGACATAGGGTGCAGGGATCCTCCTGACACGTCTGTATTTTTAAGGCCCTTGTCAGCAGACAGGAGCAACCTGGCTGGGTTGATTTAGTTGGGATTGGTCCTGCCTAGAGCAGGGGGCTGGACTTGATGAGCTTCTGAGGTCTCTTCCAGCTCTATGGTTCTATGATTCTATGGTAGATCTTGGAGCTTCTGACAGGGGATCCTGACTGGTTTGACCAAGAGGCTATGAAGTGCCAGGACTTCAGCTGCCCCTCCCCACACTGCTGCACATTTCCTGCCCTTTTCCTTGGAGCTGCCTCCCCCTCGGGAGTCTCTTGGTTGCCATGCAGATGACAGGGGAAGGAGAGGAGGGGTTGCTGATGTCAGGGTGCCCCCTCCCACACTCTATTGTATCTCCACAGAATGGAAGGGGGGCACAACAGGGTTTGGGATGGAGTTTGTTGGGTGCTTTTGAGAGTGATGCAGAGCCAGGTCAGGGGTGAGCCTGCTTTAGCCCCACTGCACCACCACCCTGGAGCCAACTGAGGTAAACAGTGTCCAGCTGGAGCCAACTCCAAACACCTGCCCCAGTCATGAACCTCCTCTTGCACCCCAAGCTCCTGGCCCAGCCTTGAGACCCCTGGACCCAAATCCCCTTACAGACTTTGTACCCTGAACCCCCTCCTGCACCCAAACTCCCTGCCTGAGGCTTAGCTCAGAGCCCCTCTCAATTCTAAACCCCTTAGCCCAAGACGAGATCTTGTGCCACAGCCCTGTGCTCCTGCCTGGTGAAAAGAAGGGAGGATGGGAGGAGAGAGGGAGGATGGAGTGAGCAAAGAGAAGGGGCACACAGGAGGCGGAGCAGAGGTATTTGGGTTTGAGGTAGATCCTGCATTTAAGTTCAAAAAGTGATCTTGGGCTTAAAAAGTTTGGAGACCCCTAGATTCAGGGGCATGAATCCTACAGCCAATATGCTTCCTCATACAGGGACTTCCCAGGTGAGAAAGAAAGAAAGAAAGAAAGAAAGAAAGAAAGAAAGAAAGAAAGAAAGACTTTTTAGCTGTGGGGCACGGTCTGGAGATGACATCCCGGAAACCCCTCACAGCCGAGGTGGTGGGCACTTGGCTGTGAGGCACAACATCTCCCTGGCAGTCCCTTCTTTGAATGTGGTGGGGAGAGAGGCCAGGCACTAAATATGATGTTGTAAGTTCCGTGGGGAGCCCAGCGTTCTAAGAAGGCGCCTCAGCCCTTTGTGTGACTCAAGCCCCCAGCGCTCTCCAGGGCACCGACACCGCCAGGGCTGCCCACCACAACATGGGGCTGGGTCCGCTGCTCTCAGTCTGAGCTGTTTGTGGATCTGCTGCCCTCTTGTGGGGAATGGGGAAAGGAGGATTCCTCAGCCCCAGTTTTTGTCTGACCACCAGCAGGTTTTGTGTCACTGTGCATCTCTCGCACAGGTAGGCTATGTCTACACTGGCAGGTTCTTGCTCAGCAAGGCCATTTTTGTGCAAGAATCAGCAGAGCGCCTACACTGCCCTCCCTCTGTTGGGCAAGAAGATTTACAATATGGCGCGGTAAGAGAGGGCTTCTTGCCCAAGAGCTACTCTCTTTTCTAACAGGTGTGAGCTCTCTTGCACAAGAGAACAGTGTGGCTGCCCTGTAGGGCTATGACTACACTGCAGAGTTCTTGCCCAAGAACATCTTGCACAAGGGTTCTCGTGCAAGAAGTCTTGCTCAAGAACATGTCCACACTGCGCACTATACATCTTCTTGCAGAGGAGCAAGTGGGCAGTGTGGATGCCCTGCAGATTATTGTGCAAAAACAGCCATTCTTGTGCATGAAGCCGCAAGTGTAGACATCTGTGTGTCGCACAGTAATAGCCGGGGTGTCCTCCGGCTTCAGGCCGGTGAGTTGTAGGTACAGCTGGTTGCTGGAATTGTCCTTGGAGATGGTGACTCGGCCTTTCAGGGAGTCTGCATAGTCCCTAGTGTTCCCATCCGTGCTAACAGAGGAAACACAGCCCGGGCGCATCTTCCCTACAGGTGGGTCAGCAGAGGACCCAGCGTCGCTGTTATTTATTCATAAACGTACCGCTCCCACCAATAACTCACAGCGCTTCCCCGAGTGGGCGAAGCGTCAACAAGCCACGTCCTACAAAAGGGGAAACTGAGGCTCAGAGACGTGACTTGCCGGAGTTCACTCGGCGGCCGGACTCTCTGCCCAGGCCGGACGGAGCCCTCCCCACCCACCCAGCCGCCCTCCTGCCTGCTTGCCTGCCTGCTGAGGCCTGCTTCCCTGGACACTGCTCCAGCCGCTGCTGCTGCTTCTCACCACCACCACCACCAGCTGCTGCTGCCTGACGGGAGAGGGGGGCCTGCCGGCTGCCCTTCCTCTCCCCTCCTCCACCGCTCCGGGGAAGGAGGACCCCACCAGCACCCACCACCCGGAGGCCTGCCCCACCTGGCTGCTGCCCGCCCGCTGTTGCTGCTGCTGACTACCTGCACCCCACAGAGGGAGACGAGGACCGCCTATTGGACTGTGGAGGGGGTTTGTTTGCAAGAACTGAGCTTTTTACCTGCTCCTGGGGTGGTGGTGACAGAGACACCAAGAGGGGGGCCAGGGGAGAAGCGTAGAGCCCTCCTCCTAGCCCAGCTGCCCCCCCCATGCCACCCCCCCACAACCCCGTCCACCAACCCCTGCACCACCAAGGAAGCGCCCTTCGGTGGGGCTGGCTGTTCCCCCTGTTTGTGCCACCTGGGACTGTCTTGCTGTGGCAGAGGGCGAGGACTGAGCCTCCCACAAACGCTCGTGGGCGAGCTCCCCTCCCCCCGGACTTGGCCCCCTTCCCTCAGCAGTGTTAGGTTGGGGGGCCCCCCCCTTACCTTTGGTTTCCTTGCCCTGTTCCCCACTCTGTTAGCCAGTTCTGTTCCCTTCTCCCCTCCTCAGTTTGCTGACCAGCCCCGCCCAGCTTCAGTTTGTTTTTCACTTGCCCCGCCCATATTCAGCTAGTGTGTTGTTTCCCAGTCCTTACTGCCCTATCCTGCCCTGCTCCCCCAGCCCCCCAGAAGTCCTGTAGCCCCACCCAGAGTTCCGCCCCCAGCCCGAGCGCTTGTGCCCCCTCCCTTTTTAGTTACCCTTCCTTCACATCACCCCTGCCGCTCAACAGCCCCATAGTCCTTCCTGTACCCCAGTGCAGCCGGAGGAGCCGGCCCCCGCCCTGCACCCACTACCTTGTTCATTGCCCACCCTGCCAGCACCCTTCTCCTCTGCTTCCAGCCTTGCAGGGAGGACAGGTCGCTGGCCTTTTAGGTTTCTAGTCTACTACCCCTGGTAGAACCCTCCCTCCCTGAAATCAGTTAGTGGGAGGGAGTGGTTGGTTTCCCCTCCTCCCCCTTTTTCCCTCTCTCCCCCCCAATTGTGTACCCCCCCTTTTTCCCTCACATGCCCCCTCCCTTGCAATAGCGCCCTCCTCCTCTGCCCTAGTCCTAGTCTGGCTGCACTTTTCCCCTCACCTTTTTATTTACGCACACCCAATCCGTGGCCCCACAAAGTCGTGAGACCTCCTCGTCAACCTCCTCCTGGCCTTAGCAAAAGCTGCCATCTATACTAGCAGGAGGAGGATGCTAGACGAGGGGGTTCTCTGCGACTGTGGGGCCTATTTCCGCTCCTCCCTCGTGTCACGAATCCGGGCAGAGTTCCTCTGGGCGGCGTCCACTGGCTCCATCGACAGCTTTGAGGAGCAGTGGGCGCTGTCCGGGGTTCTCTGCTTGGTGTCCCCATCTGGCTCCCTTATTTTAAACCTGTGACCCGCACTCCTTGACCCTGTTGTCATTTTTTGTCCCCCGGATTCAACTGAACATGGGTTCAGTGTCCCTCCCATAAGGTTGGGGAGGGGCTTTTAGAACGTGGCGAGAGACGCTAACTTGATCCGATTCCCATCCTACGCAGCATTCACAGTCTGGTTCAGCATGTCTCAGTCGCTCCCCGCCCTTCCAACAGCGCCTCCCCCGCCGCAGCTTCTCATCGGCTCCGCTGTGGTCAGTAGGCTGGGCTGTGCAGCTTTTAGAACATGAGAATCCTGGCAGTGTAAGTCCAGCCTTGTAATGATTGATGGAAAGAGTTTGACCTCGACAGATCTGTGCTATGAAGCTGAGACTTTCAGAAACCTCAGCAACGTTTGTGTCTCCAGTTCCGATTCATTCTGGTGCAAACTGAGTGCGCCTGTCCCTCGGGCAGCATTGAAAATGTCAGCCTGACAGCGAGGCAGACAGCTCGGGATTGTAGAAACATTTCTATGGCAGATAGAGCTCCAGAGAGATACATGGGGCTGTGTGGGGATGGGTAAAGGGAGAGTCACAACAGTCACCGAGGGCCCATGCCGATGTATTTATAGGTGAGTTTGCCAACAGACTCAGATGCTACTCCTGCATCTGCTGCACATCAATGTGCAGGCATCTGACCCCCTCTCAGTTTTCTCAGAGCCGCTTTCACCTCCTTGTTGCAGCTCCCATTGGCCGTGGATCACAAATTAATGGACAAGTCTTTCAATGTCTTTTATCCAATGCTTAGGGCTTCCCTAAACCCCTGGCTGTCAGAAGCTAGGAGTGGAAGACAGAGCTGGAGCGCTGCAGAATTGCCCTGTTCCGTTCGGTCCCCTTGGATCTCTGGTGCAGGACGCTGTCCCGGACAGGATACTGGGCGAGGGGGACCATTGTCTGAACCAGAGCGGCTGCTCGTGTCTCCAATAGGAGCTGGGTGTCTCACACTTTTGGGGCGGGTCCACACAGGGATACGCCCACTGCTGGCCTGGCTCATCCAGCGCAGGCTTTGGGCTTCAAAGCTCCTGGGCAGACATTGGGGCTGGGGCTGGGGGGTGAGCTCTGGAACCCTGAGGGGGCAGAGGGACCCAGACTCAATGTCTACTCAGCAACTTTTAGCCCCAGCCAGCTGATGCCACAGCAGCCTTCAGCTCCCTGAAGGGGGGTTGCAAAGGAATGGAGAGAGGCTGTTCTCAGTGGGGGCGGACGGCAGAACAAGGAGCAATGGGCTCAAGATGCCATGGGGGAGGTCTAGGTTGGATATCAGGAAAAACTATTCTTAGGAAAGACCCAGCCACAGTCATACCATAGGGCATTTATCCTCGTGGACACGGACCCTTCAGTGCCTTTCTGAATCAGGGCCTTTATCCCGATCCTTCCAGATGCGCCAAATTCTGGAGCTCTGTTGACTTCTACTTGCACAATCAGGGATTTGGGCAAAGGAAAGATGCCCAGGACGATACAGTAAGGAAGGGAGGTCTGGGGAGGAAGAAGAGGCAAGAGTAATATGAACAATGTCCATCTGTCTTACTGAAGCAGGATCCTTCTGGCGCAAAAGGACACAGAATTAGGGCAGGACAAAAACTTGTGGCCAAAGGCTGGACTGGGATAGGTCCCGCACTTCCCCTTGGTGAGCTGGGTTGGGGGGGGCACCCTTTGCCTCTACACTGGGGCGCTGTGAGCTTTGACTGTTCCCCTGCCAAGGTCGTTTCCCGCTCTGGCACTTCCAGTGCAGAAGGTAGGGGGAGAGCAGGGGGGAGCTGCAAGACACTTTAAAATACCCTGTCACTGAAGGCTTCTAAAACTCCCCAAGATCGGAGCTTCATGGAATCACAAGATCCTAGGGCTGGAAGAGACCTAAGGAGTCATGAAGTCTAATCCCCTGCCCAAAGGACCAATCCCAACTCAATCATCCCAGTCAGGGCCTTTTCAAGCTGCTTAAAAACCTCTAGGGATGGAGATTCCACCCTCTCCCTTGGTTACCCATTCCAGTGCTTCCCCACCTTCCTAGGGAAATAGGTTTTTCCTAATATCCAGCCTAGACCTCCCTCACTGCAACCTGAAACCACTGCTCTTCATTCTGCCGTCTGCCATCACTGAGACCAGCCTCTCTCCATCCTCTTTGGAACCCCCCTTCAGGGAGTTGAAGGCTGCTATCAAATTCCCAGACCTTGGGTGATGTTCTGCTGCAATCCACATGCAAACCCCCCTTTGAGATCCCAGGAAGATGCACTTGGGGAATTTCTTCCCGTGGGATAATCCCAAGCTTTTTAACCCTTCCTCTGGGAAAACTTTAAACACACACACACACTGGTCCTGCAGCACCTCAGAGACTAACAAAAATATTATGAGCTTGAAAACAAATTGCAATTCGTAATAGTTGATGTGGGGCCCTGCTGCCACCCACTGGCCCTGAGACGAACTGGAATTTCCCACGGAGGAGTTTTTGCATGAGCCGGGAGGTGTTTTCTCCCACTGTGTTCGCCCCATCGTGCACAGTAATACACAGCGGTGTCCTCAGGCCTCAGCCCGGCCATGCGCAAGAACAGCAGGTTCTGGGAGTTGTCTCTGGAGATGGTAAATCGCCCTTTGACCGAGTCTGCGTAGTACTGGGTGTCCCCAGCCCCGTGTGTAATTGAAGACACCCATTCCAGGCCTTTCCCCGGAGCCCTCCGGGCCCAGTGCATGCCCTGGTCAGTGTACGTGTAGCTGGACACTTTGCAGGAGAGTTTTGCAGAGTCTCCTGCTCTTTTAACCTCCGCTCCGGACTGGATCAACTGGATCTGCGACCAGACACCTGCAAAGAGACAAACGTTACAGCGCTAGGGCAGGATCCCGCGAAGCCTTTAGCATGTTCTTCAGTGTTCTGGGGGACCAAGGTCTGAACGGGATGTTCCTCTGGGCTGCGTTTGCCTCCTGCTTTTCTCCCAGCTGCCTCCGAGGTTCCTACCTGAGAGACCCACCAGCAGGGACAGGGCAATGAAACTCATCATATGTGCGTTTGACTCAGGATTCCGATGGAGCTCAGGAGACACAACTCGGAGCAGGGCACTTGGAGTGAGTCAGAGAAGGAGGAATTGCCTGGCTCTTTAAAAAGAAGCGTCCCCACTGAATTTGCGTAAGGCTGCTCCAAAAGCCTTTATCACGACGCAGCAAACAAATCGTTCCAGGAAAGGGGAGATGAGGGAACAGGGGGAGGAGCTTTCTAGCTCCCCAGTCAGCAGCCTCGGGGTTTCCACTGGTGGCCACTGGCTCTGTGCCCGGTGTCCCACACTGCCCCCACACCTGCAACCACTGCCCCACACCTGCAACCACGCCCTAGCTGTGACCCCAACCACCTCCACCTTACCCCGTCCACATCCCCCCTCCTTCAGCCCCAACCCTGCTCTGGGCCGAAGCCCTGAGAGGTGGGGAGGAGCATGGAGAGAGGTAAGGGGGGGTTCAGCCCAGCACCCCCACCCCAAAAACTGCTCTGACCCCATTGCCATGCACAAGAAATCCCGAGAACCCTAGAAAGGTAGGACAGTGAGACCTCAATGTTAGGGAAGAAAGAACACTAAGACAAGGGATGGTTATCAAGGGGCATGACGTTCAATGCTTATTTACTTCGATGTCAAATACAAAGAAAACACTGGGGCGAAATGTTCAGTAGCCAACTTCCTCTGTGCGTAGCCTCTCCCGGACCCTCCCCCAGCTGGGCCTGGTCACAGTGTTACCCCGGGTAGGACACTCATGGGCGGTGAGGATTCCCAGGTGAGTCCGGGAACCTTTCTCTAGTGAGGGGCCGGGCAGCTGTGAACTCACATGATTATTAAAGATCCAGATTCATACCGGTGTTACATTCCCATTCCCCCTGCCCTTCCCATCGGTATCTGGGCTGGAGCCTCACCGGGATGGGGAGAGTCCGTGTGTCCTGTCTCTGCGCTCTGGGTCGGGGTCTGGGAGTGGAGCTGGCAGGGTCTTTACGCAGGACTTAATGTCTGCGAGTAAAGCCTCTAGAATCAGATTTCTCCTGTTGCTTGCGGACCGTGAGCGCCACCGCGGGACATTCTGCGCAATTGCAGGGGAAGGTTTTGAGAGGGGCGGGGGCTGGTTGCCAGCCCTTGTGAGGTCCGCACAGGAATTACCCGGTGGGGCCCGCTGGTGTCCGGCTGCTCGGTCACGTTGGTGGAGAACTGGGGTCAGGGATCCTGCATCCCCAGTCCAGCCCATTAGCCGGCCACGGCCCTGCCTGCACAAGAAACGATCTCAGCGCACGGAGCCGGCGCAGCTGGACTGTGCGGCTCTCCCGGGGCAGGGCAGGCTGCAGCTGCGGAGTGAAGGGGCTGGGACCAGCCAGCCCCGATTAGAAGGAGCAGAACCGGGGAGAGATGACACGATTGGCCCTCAAATGAGCCGCAGGGCAGCATCGGAGGGAGATGCTCAGTGCGAGACCAGCAGAGAGTCCAGGGGGTGAGAGCAAAGACTCCAGCCCAGTGCATTCGTTGAGGGAGCCGAGTGTCTGTCCCCCAGGCCCAGGGACACAGGGGGCCTGAGGCATCCTAGCCCAGCTCTGTGACCAGATTACATCTGTGCTGTGCCGTATCCTGGAGAGGCAATAAACTTCCTCTATTCCACCAGCTGGTGCAGTCTGTTTGTGCCATTTCGGGGTGCAGGAGACGGGGGACCCCAACGCACCGTCACAAGGAGCATCACAGTTTTTGTGCAAGAAGCACTGATTTCTTACACTAGAGTGTCATTGTTCTTGCGCAAGAACTCGCGGCCACTGTAGACAGCCAGCGCTTTTGCATAAAATCTTGCCAATGTAGACACAGCCACATGTCTCAGTAATAGCGGGCAGTGTCCTCAGGATTCAGGCTAGTCAGTTGTAAGTACAGCAGGTTGTTGGGAGAACTGGCATTGTCCTTTTAAGGGCAGCCATTTTGAACTCTGTTCTCCACGGCACGTCTTCAATTACCTTGCGGCACACCAGTGTGCTGCGGAACATAGTTTTAAGAAATGCTGCTCTTGTGCATTTCAAAGAGGAAGTGCATCAGGAAGCCTGGGGCCTGTGGAATTCCCTTTGTAATGTACAAGAGCCCCAGCAGGGCCTCTTTGATATGATTTGTACATATCCAAGGCGGAACATGAAAGTCCTTATCAACTAACTGAATAATCAATGGAAATCCCATTCGACTGTTCCATAGTTAATCTAAATTTAACATCCCAAACTCTCTATCTCTCTGTAGTTCTGAGGCTCTGCACCTTCCAGAAGGCCAAAAACTGGCCTGTGATCACATATCAAAATTCCTGAAGTGACCCCCCCCCATGGTGAAGATTATTGTCCACCCTTGGGTCTTTTCTGGCCTTACAATCTGCAAAGTACATGTGGCACTGAGCAGCCTCTGATGATTCCATGTGCAGCCTGCTTGATTCCTAGAAATAACATGGAGTGAGTAGGGGTAATGCAGGGGGAGAGGCTCAAATATGAACAGGGGCTGGCCAAGGGCAGGACAGGGTGTGGCAGTGACATCACAAGGCCTTTTTTGGTGTCTCTGCTTATTGGTTAAAGGACATTGACAGGTGGTGAACTCACAGAGAGTCCATGGGAACGGCCAGGTAGGACAGGATGTGGGGCTGGGGCAATTTCAGACTCCTGAAGCTTTGCAGCTGGGAGTCATCTCCAGGCCTCCTCTGCTTACCTTGAGTGCTCTCAGGCCTTGAACATGAACACGAAGAGAAATCTTGGAGTTTTCTACAAATCCAATTCTGAAAAAAGAGACACATCTCCGTGGAGAAGGTAAGAACCTCTGACAGATTTTGTGCTGAAGCTGCCTGACCTATCCGGTGCTGGCCAAATGAAACACTAAAATTGGAACTATTATTTTCCCACCTAGGCTTTTTGTTCCTTACCACTGGGGACAGTGGAATTTGTGTCTTTTGTTTCCCTTTTCCCATAGCTTCCTGCCCTGCCAGAGTCTCACTGTTGAGTGGATGGGATAGTGGTAGGGAGAGGACTCAGGACTTTGTTCTCTTTAAGACCCAGCAAATGAGACAGAATGTATCATCTGCTTGGGAATTGTTCTGCTTCTCTACATTGGTTGGGTCTGAGCAGTTCCTGATTCTCTCAGGAGTGGATTGTTACACCCACCTATCTGCCCTATGGCTAAGGAGGTTGAGGATCTGTGTGTGTGTGTGTGTGTGTGTGTGTATGTCACTGCCAGGAGTGTATAATATGAGGTGCCCTATTATCTGGAGTCCTTACAGATGATGTGGTGCAGTAGAGCCCCATTTTTCCAGCCTTCCATTGTGCAGCTTTCCCTGTTGACCTAATAACCAGTGCACGCAGGGCCAGCAGCAGGCAATCCTCCCATGGCCACTAGATGGCGCTGTGGCCTCACACTTCCCTACTCTCCTGAATATAGGAATTTTTGATCATCTGGTTTGGTCCTGGTCCCAATTTGACATGACAAGTGGGGCTCTGCTGTGTAATAGCCAGCAGTGTGGGTAGGGTTGCCATATGGTTTCAACAAGAATACTGCACACACTTGACATTACATCTCAATCTACATTACATCTCATTTAGAAACTACCAGACATTTTATATTTTCTCATCTGTTTCCCAAACAGCTCAAATACTAGACTGTCTGGTTCAAAACCGCACACCTAGCAATCCTAGTAATAGCTGGAGCTAGCAATTTTATTGGTATTGTATTATGTTTAAATCTATTAAGAGGAGCAATTCCTTAGCCCAGGGGCCAGCAAAGAATGGCCCAGCAATCCTTTCAATCTGGCCCATGGCCATCTGCTGGGATTCTCAGGCAGGGAGCAGCACAAGGGCTTTGGGCATCTGATCCATCTGTGTCTCTGCGCAGAGGGGAGGGAGAATCTTTGCATGCTGCCCCGCAGGCAGGACAATCATTCAGCTCCTGTTGGCTGCTTCCCATTGGCTGCCCTTGTCCTAAGCATGAGCTCACAGCTCACATTACCTGAAACCAGCCAATGGGAGCTGAGATATTGTGCTGGGGGCCTGGGCAATGCATGTAGATCCTCCTTCCCCTCCCCCCACTGTACGCCACAGAAAGGCACGTGGAGCAGCAACTCTGAGCTCCGGGGTTGTGGTGGGCAGGGAATTTGGCACAGGGTTCCATTAGGCAGCTAGCCTGGAACCACCTAGGGAAGTGCCTCCTGGTCAGAGCCTACTCTGGCACCCAACTCCTTGCCTTAGGTCACAATCTCCCCTGTTCCAGGTCACTACCTCTCTACCTGCCCCCTCCTGTTCCTGGGTCACAACTCCATCCCAAACCCTGCACCTACTCCTAGACCTCTCCTCCAGACCAGAATCCTCTCCTGCACCCCAACCCTCTTCCCTCACACCCCATACTCTCTCCTGTACACCAGAACCCTACCCTGAGCTCCCCTTTGCATCCAATTTCTGTCCCAGACCCCACATCCCCTCCATAGAGAAGTGTGGCCCTTGACCACTTGGAATGGCATCCCCATCAAAAATTAATGCCCATCTCTGCTTTAAGGCATCTTTAATTTTATTGGTATCCTGAAACAAATGCTCCTGAGAGGTTAATGTACATGAAGTGGCTACATGGAATATGCTCAATATACTTTACTTAGCTTCTATGAAAGTATTTTTAGGGACAATCTGTGGTTGAAATAGTTTTTCCAACTTCAGCTATAAAGGCATAACAAGACTATGAGGATCCTGAAGCTAGAGTAGACAGCCTAGGTGTGAGTTTTTAGGTGGCTGAAAGTTCTTTGTTTCACTCTCTCCAACAGCAGTAGCTCTGTCTCCTCCAGATTTAGCTTAAACAAGCATGTCTTCATGTGCATATTGACTCAGATCTCTGGGAGATGGTTTGTATTTTCTGTTAAGAAAACAGCATGGTGGCTACATTTTTACACGGTCATGTGATCACCCTTTGCAAACAGGCTTGCATAATATTTCTGTGGAGGACTGGCCTGTATTCAGACACTGGCTGTTGTGGATTGTCATATTATAACAAGAATGCAGCTACTTTTGTGGCCTACTTGAATAACTTTATTTCTAACTACTTTTCTATCTGCCCTGTGGGAGATCTTATCCATGCTCACTGTGAATGTTAACATGGGTCTCTGCTGCAGACTAATGTAGTCCTTCATCCTAACCAGTTTTAAATCTCGCCCTGACTGCTGTCTTCTCCTAGCTGTTCAGCCACTTTTCCTCACTACCCTTAGCACTGGCAACAATTATGTATAACATAACTGTAGTCACAGTCACTCATGGTTGGAAATTATTTTATGTAGATTTCTAAACTTCGCCCATGGTGAAGCAGCGTAAGAAAAAGGACTTACTGTTTTTTCCTCTTAGCCATCCATTCGGTTGGCTGGATTTGAATATTGGAATTATTGCTAACTTAATGAATAATATTTTGCTGTGAAAATAGTGATGTGAGTTATTTCTTCTTTGGATAAAGAATCTACTTTTCCAAAATCTCATTTTGATTGTTGCATTGAGCCTTTTTGATATTACAGCATATGACAGCTCCCTCTAACATGTTGATGTGTAAAAGGGAAGCCAAATCCCCCGGAGCCATTGATTCCCCTATGAGGGGCATGTACAATATACATACATTGCTAATGCTTAGATATATTTGCTATTTGTATAGGAGTAAGACATGACAAAGGTCAAGGCCTGTCACAGGTAATAACTTATAATAAGGAGACGAGGGGAAGTGAAACCAGTCTTCTGTTAAGTAGAGATATGGATAGATTCCACATCCTTTAAACTTGTGACCGGCTCAAGCAGGAAAGGAAAAAGGGAGGTATGGCTCGCCCATTGTTCAGCAAAAGTGAATGAATGTAACACAGCTGTAACCGCAAAGTCAGCAAGTAGGCACTGTATTTAACCTCATTTGGAAAATTAACCTGACCTATAGGAATGCTAAATGTCAAAGATGAAGTAACCTATCATGTTAAGGCACCTAAACCAGGAAGGATGTGAACCCTATAAAAACCCCTGCCTATGAGATGTTGGGGGTCGGCTCTGCTTTGAACATTGAGTTCCTTAGCCGTACCTTGGTTGCAACCAATAAACTTGAGTTGGACTCAGCCTGAAAGTGTGACTCTCTTCTTGGGGTAAATCAGACTAGCCTCCAAGGGGACGAAACCTTGCAATTTATGCAACAATGTCTACTTGGTAGAGGCTAAGATTTAGGAACAAAAGAAAACAGATCTTGAGAGAGTCTTTAAAAGAGGCTGTTGGCTGTGGTTGGAAGGAGGTGTGAATGAGGTTCTGAAAAAGTAACACAATTTCCAGTTGCATTGACCTTAGAAGAAATGTCTGTCTCTCTTCTTAGGTCTCTCTTGAATGTACCTTTAAATGTAGGTTTAAATGTACCTTTAAAGGTTCCAAATGTATTGAACTAGTTCACAAGGTTTTATCAAAGAGGGTGAACCGAGGATAATGGCTAAGTTTTGTCAGCGGCTACTGCAAGAGTGAGGAGTGCTTCTAGGACATAGCAAAAGAGAAAGGTGACTGAATAGTTGAGGGAATCTTTTCAAAAACTGAACGATAAAATTAGTGTACTTTTCATATATTAGGGCATGTCTACATGGGGGCATAATTTCAAAATAACAAGGCGAGCATCCACACTACCAAGGCTGTTGTGAAATAAGCTTATTTAAAAATACCCCCATTATTTCAAAATAGTTACGAGTTATTCTTCTTCACAAACAGGAGATATTTAAAAATAACTTATTTCTAAATAACCTGGCAGTGTAGACATAGCCATGTGGACTAATCACAATCAAAAGATGTTGAGTGTAAATGACTGTTTTAAAATGTAAAGAACAGTTCCCCTATGCACCAAGGGGTGCAGTAGAAGAGCAGTAGTATGTGCCGTAGGGGGCTGAAAATACTGGTCGGTGCCAGAGTATTAGCAGCTAAACTACAAGTCCCTCTAATATTTCAGAGCTGGAAATGCTCCAGCCTTGCTTAGACTGCCTGTAGAGTTTGTTCTTGTGAATGTTTCTGGGATTATCTTTTGACATCTCTTGCTCTGTCAGACTTGTCTCTCCTTGGAGTATTTTAACCCATCCCCTCTTTTTCAGTGGTGTTCAAACTCCGGCACGGGGGACGTCACAGCCCTTTCAGCGGTGGCATCACAGCCCTCCCAAGGGATGTCACAGTTCTCCCGGGTGACAGCGCCAAACACCTCCCAGGTGTTGGCATCACAGCTCTCCCAGGGGACGTCGCAGCTCTCCCGGCTTGTGGTGCCACAGCCCCCGTGGGTGACAGTGCCACAGCCCTCTCCAGTGGTGCCATCCCAGCCCACCCAGCACAGTTCTCCTGTATGGTGGCATTGCACCCCTCTCAGGGGATAACACGGCTCTCCCAGGCATTGGCGCCGCAGCCTTCCCGGGGGATGTCACAGCCCTCCTGGATGAGTGCTTCCACAGCCCCACTACCCGTTCCTCCCCCCCAAAGCCACTCCTCCGGCTCAGCCCTGCTGCCGTCGCCTGTCTAACTTATTGAGCCGGGGCCCCCGCCAGTTGCAGCAGCGCTGTTCTCTCATATGGGAGCACATCTCAATACCGGAGAAAGATCCGTTCCGCCTGCCCCGGGCAAAGCAGAGGGGTCACGTGGCACCGCCATACCCCTATGGCCCATCCAGCTGCCTGCTGCTGCGGCCGCTGGCCCTGCCACCACCCGCGTGTAGCCTAAGAAGCAGGTGGCTCCTAAGAATCCAGCACCACCACCCGGGGAGAGGAATCCATGAGGGGCGCCCCAGGCAGGGACCAGCCCCTTGCTCAGCTCCTGCCTCTGTGCCTCCCAGCAGCAGCAGCAGCAACAGCTACAGACGCCGCAGGAGGCACAGAGGCTGAGCCCAACCCATACCTGTGGTCGCTCCGCCAATAACCCAGGCATGGCGGCGAGGCCGGAGCAGGAGGCTGCAGTCCCCACGACGCAGTACATGATCAACCTCACAGCCGAGGTGACCTGGCTGCTGCTGCGCCTCCACCCGGAGAACCAGTGGGGGTGGATGAATCCCTTCGGCGGCACCGGTCTCCTGCTGGGCTCCCAGAGCAGGGCCGGCCTGGACCTGACCTCCTTAATGAAGATCTCGCTGCTGAACGAGCAGAACCGCTATGATGACGAGGAGTACGAGGAGGATCCGGCGCCGGGGGTCATGGACCAGGAGCTGGTGCGCAGGTGCATGGGGTGGCTGCGTGGGTTGGAGGAAGTGAAGAGAGAGGGCAGCTGGAAACCCTGCCCCACCTGGATGACCCCTGAGCCTGAGGGGCGGAGAACCATCTCACCCTCGCTCCTCCCGGCAATTGCTGAGGCTGCCGGTGTGCTTTGCCTGGGAGCAGAGTTCATCCGTCCTCTCCGACACCTGGTCTTGTGACCGTTCCATCCCGCTCCACACGTTCGTGTCTGCAGACTCAGCCATGAGAGATCAGAGTTTCAGTGTCTGCAGACTCAGCCATGAGAGATCAGAGTTTCAGTGCCGGGTTTAACCAGCAAGGAAACGGACTTACTCTGCCCAGACAGAGGCGAGGCGAGGGACAGCAGTCCCTGCGAAATGCACTGGGACCCACAGGGGTCTGTTCTACGTAAACAGGGAAAAGAGGGGAGAGCCCTTTTCCGGAGGATTTCTTATTCCTACTTTCAAAAAACTGATTTTGACAACGTTTAGGAAAAATCTTGGTAGGACATGACATGACCGTGCTGCCTCAGATAACGCTGTGTGCTGATGGCAACTGCTGAGTTGTTTAGTGTTAGGGGAAAGTAGCCATTGGAAGGAGATCTCTAGTGGGGCTCCCCAGGGATTTATTCTGAGTCTGGGGATCTTTATTATCTTTAGCCATGACCTGGATGTAGCAATAAGAGAATAAACCAGCATAAAATGAAAGGCGTCCAACAAGCCATTTGTCACAGGAAACGGTTTATAACACACTGGAAAACCTGAGTTTCTACAAAACAGCAAAAAGGAAAGGTTGCTTGGAGCTTTCAGTACAAAGCTCTACAGTAAACCAGAATAGACCATGGAAAGAACATAAGTCAAGTGATATAACGAATAAGTAACACTGGTACAAACACGGAAAACACCATTCATTTCTTTTATTAAACAAAGTCGCCCAGCCTCCGCAGAGACCGCCAAAAATTGCCGAGACCGACTGTATTTCAAGTCATCACGGCGGGGTATTGGGAAAAGTTTTCAATTAGCAATAATCGCGCCTTGGATTGACCTCATGGGCTACGATATTGCCACTGCGCAAAGATAATGAAACACTCCCCGGCGCCGTCACCCCGGCCGGCCACGGGCTCCCAGCTTAGGGCGAGGCCCGGTACCGTGGCGGGAAGCCGGGTACGAAGTGCCCCAGCACCGCTGCCTCCGGAGCCCCGGCAGCCCAGCCAGACCCAGCGGGCTTGCGGGGTTCAGCGCTTCTGTGCCGCTCAGAACCCTCCGCTGGCCGCAGAGGCCTCTGGGAGCGCGATGGAAATGTGAGACTGACGTCACCAGGTGGGAGGGGTGGGGGCGGGAGAGCCTGTTTTGTCTCGTTGCAGCTAAATGCTTAGAAATCACAACACCACGTGGGGGCTGCTGGGTGATTCCCGCCAGATTTTCCCGGCAGTTCGACATGGAGGGAAACCAGCCCCCACTGCGCGTGCGCAGAACAGTCGCCTCTGGGGCATCAATGCCTTGTGCTCAGCCTGGCACGGGACATGGGAGCTGAAAATCGCAGGGCGCTGGGCCACTCCGCAGCCGCCCGGAGACTGACAGCGCGTGCGGATCGGCCCCTGCAGTGGGGGGAGGGGAAACACCCCCTAGAGGGGGGCGCCATTTACACACAGCAGCTGTCCCCGGGGGTCGCTGCCCCAGCGCCGCGCAGGACCTTGCTCCGCCTGCCTGGGGCTTCCCATCGCGCAGGGGCTGGACGCTTCCGAGGGGAGGCGCCCGGGCGGTGACAAACGCAGCAGGGGCCGATCCTCAGCGTGTGACTGTGGGGAAGCCCCCAGGACAGCGCGTCACCCCGAGAAGCAGCGACACAGCCCCGGACACTGACCGGGCAGCGCTTCGTCCGCCTCAGTCCCCGCCCGCCCGCATCTCGGCGCGTCCCCTCCCCGCGGGATTGACACTGACAGCAGCGGCCCCGGGATGCTCCTCCGGGACGTGACTCCCAGGCGGGGACACTGCGATGGGCCCCGATCCACTGTCGGAACCGTCCCTGGCCGCCCCTTCCGGAGGACACGCGCGGGGATGGCCGCGGACGGGGAGCGGGTCTCACGCCAAGGGCAGCACCGACCCCATCGGACTCCGACCGCCCGTTCGCAGCGCAGCGCCGCGAGTTCCCATCGACCCGCCTCTGACCAACGCCCCTTTCCCATCCCCAGCGCACCTGGGCAGCGGGTGACCGAGGGAGCGTTCCCGGGAATGGTGTTTACAGGGAGGCGATGCAGCATTTGTGAATTGTGGGGGGTGCGCAGAATGCACCAGCCCGTTTGTCTCTGCGAGTATCTGGGAGGAAATAAATGAATAGACACCAAACCTCCCTCGTTCTCGGCATTCCCTGGAATGTGACCCTGCTCCGCCAGCACCGCCCAGCGCAGAATCCGAACATAACTCCTGCAACCCACCTGCAGGAACAAACCAGGCCACGCTGAGTGCAAGTCTCCCGTCCCACTCCCAACCGGTCGGGTAGTGCTCGTGAATTATATAATACAGACTCCTTGGCAGAGACCCACAGTCCATTTCCCGCAAGTGTCTCTGCATTGGAAATGACTAGAGAGAGAACAGCCACAAAGGGGTGTGTGACCGGGTGGGGTCATTTATGCGGGGATGCCCTGTTCACACCTGTGCACCATTGAACTGTTCACTCCACCTGCTCCCCAGAGGGGCTTTAGAAGTCGGAGAGTTCGGGTTAGTGGCAGCTGAACAGAGTCAGGGACAGGTTAGAAGAGAGACAAGGTCACTTCTGCAACATTAGCAACCAGGGGCGCCGATTTCCTACTTGCCGTGTGTGTGCTGGGAAGAATGTGCAGCAGCATCTGTCCCCCACCCCCCACCCCGCCCGCACACAGAGCCGGAGGGAGCGACACGGGCTGGGCGTTGGGAGGGGCCATGGGACGAGAGGACCTAAATAGTCTGTGCTGGAGAGGAAACAAAACCCGTATTTGCATAGCGCGCGGCATGCAAAGCAGGGGCCGGTTCGTTCGCTCTTTAGTGCCCAGAGATCTGATGGAGAAACCAGGGTCTCTCTGGGGAACGAGCCACAGATGCCCCGAACCGGCAGATTCCTAAGCGCGTGTCCTTGCAATGACAGGGGGACATGGGCATGCGGTTACTTCTCCGCACAGGAAGCAAAGGCGGTGCCCGGAGCGGGATTTGAACCCACGGCTGAGTTCGGAGACCAGAACACCCATGAGGAGACAGAGAGGCCCAGGAGTGGGCCGCTTTGTTAGATCACTCCGCGGCCTGACAGCGGCCCGGGCAGTTTCTTTCGACCTTCGTTTTCCTAAATGTTTGCGTTACTCGGGGGTGGCCAACATCCAAGCCAGGCCCAGAGCTGAGTGGGGGTGGGGAGCTTGCAGCTTGGACCAGAACTTCCCAGAGGGTCGGAGTACCACGCGGTTTCGGTCAGACCATTGTCCTACCAACAAGAGAGATACAAAGGAACAGAAACAAGCAACGAGCCCAACTCAGCGGGGAAATAAACCGATGATGCTTTACGGGGATGATAAACTGAATCTCGAGGGCAAGTTTCAAAGCGGAGAAAACACAACCCCGAGCATCAGACACCGCCCCGCTTTAGAGATTCAGACAGGGTTAGCTTTTGGGGAAATCTATCCCACAGTATTTATCTGCATGTGTGCAGAATAGATAAGAACCGTTTCTCTCGATTTAATCTTGTATTCCTGAAACAAAATTATCTGTTTTTCAACAACAATGCCAGGGGAAAGCGCGCACGCAGTCCCCCACTACCACAAATTGTGCAGTCGAGTTTCCTCTACTTGAGGAAATGGCAGGAGTCAGCGCACCTGCAGTGCAATGGATGGGCCTCTTCCTGGGAAAACCACCTTCCTGAGCGTGGCATTTCCCCTGCCAGGTAAGTATAAACTCTCGTCCTAGAGCCCCGCCAGCCCTCAAGTGCCCCGAACTCTCACATCACGGTGGCTCCCACTTCCACCTCCAAACAACCCCGCCGGCACCGCTTCCCGCTGCTGCCAGCTGCCCCACCCCTGTCCCCAGACCCCACCCAGAGCCCCGCTTGCAAATTAGGGCCCCGCTCGTCAGCCCGCTCCCACTCCCACAGTGCTCCGCTCGCGCACACATCTGCATACGTGCACACGCGGCTCCGCCCCTCCGGATGGGCCACGCCCCTGACTGCCCTTGGTCCACACTCTCCAGTCCAGCCAGACCCGGCTCTTCAGCTGCTCAGCGCCCGATAGACAGAGCCCAGGACCCTCTCTCAAGTGCTGCCCGGGGGGGGGGGGGGTTAAGGGAAAGTAGCAGGGCGGGGGACAAAGGGGCGCAGCAGGAGAGGATGCACCTGGCCACACGCCCGGGCGCTCACTGTCACCGGCGGGGAAGCCACGTGGCCGCAGGTTTCCCGCCGGTGTGGTCCTGTCCCCTCCCCGGAACGAACCACTAGAGGAGCAGATGGAGCCGGGGGCGTGTTGCTCTGCTGCTCCCGCCGGGGCCAGTGAGTGGTGTTTGAAAAACGGAACCAATCGATGCGGTTGCCCCTTTGGAAAAATAAATATTCACAAGTTGGGGCGAGTCTCAGCTCTGCAGCTCCGGCCACACGAGCAGGGAGGGGGCTGTACTGGGGGCGGGGCTCACAGGGTCCCTGAGGACGGGGACACCCCTGGCTCTGGCAGGAGGCTGGGAATGAATCCCCGGTCCAGCACGGACCCGCCCCACTGCCCTGTGCAGGGACAGAAAGAAACACTGTCCGGCAGGTGCAACCAGAGGGAGACGGGGCCCCTCGCGCCTGGCTTCGCTCCCTGGGATCCCTTTAGCTTCACTGAGAGGAGCCGTTTGCAGAGGCTGCCGCGCTCGGCCAGGCAATGGAGTCAGGACATGAAAGAGTTAATCCTCAACATCAGAGTGTTGTATCCTGCCTGGCCTTCGCTCAGCGCGCCCAGGGCAGGGCTGTTCTATGCGCGTCTCTGCTGCCCCCGTGCGGCAGACGCGGGAAGTTCCGCAGCTCTGGTTTGTGCACGAGCAGCCGCAGGGTCCGTGTCACTGTGTCTCTCGCACAGTAATAGCGGGCGGTGACCTCGGGCTTCAGGCCGGTCACTTGCAGGTGCAGCAGGTTGCTGGGATTGTCCCTGGAGATGGTGAAGCGGCCCTTGAAGGCCTGGGCATAGTTGATGGAAGATGAACTTGGGTGTATTTCCCCGATCCACTCCAGCCCCTTCCCCGGAGCCTGACGGACCCAGCTCATCCCGTAGCTGTTGAAGATGAAGCCGGAGGCTTTGCAGGAGAGGCGCAGAGAGTCTCCGGGCTTCTTCACATCCCCTCCGGACTCCACCAGCTGCACCTGGGACCGGGCACCTGCGAATAAAGGGATAAGATCCGTTAAAAAAACAGCCAATAATTGTCTGGGCTTCTGACTCTGTCATTTCATCAGGGGCACAAAATACCTTCCAAAGCTGCTGCAAGGAAAACAGCTGCGACCCAAAGTCTCATTGTCCCTGGTCCTGGAGGGGGAGGTTCTCAGAGAACTGGCTGGTCACTGCCCAGACCCAGGGGGCTACGGATTGTTCTTGCGGGTGCAGTCTGGGCAGAAGGGGGGACAGATTTAAACAGGAAACTCACTCCCTTATTTGCATATCCCCTCCCTGCGACACATAAAACCTTCTCACTGAACGAGCCCAATTCACCTGCGCAGAGATGCAGAAGGGAGCGAGCCAGGATCACTCAGCGGGCAGGGCGCTCACCTGTTACCCTGCAAGTCCAGGCTCGATTCCCTGCTCTGGCCCAGACTTCCTGTGTCGCCCGGAGCAAGGCGCCTGGGCCTTATCTTAAGCACCCAGGCGCCCAACTCCCATAGGTGCGCTGGTGCCAGAACACCCCGATACAAGGTCCTGGCGGAACCGCACCCGCTGGAGAAGACGCAAGGACACCCCAACCCCTCGTACCGCTCAGGGGAGGGGGGCAGGGAGGGGATAGGGATGGTTGGATCCAACCAGCCTGCACAAGGCAGAGGGCGCGGACTTTTCCCTTCTGTGTGGCGACACGTGACTTGTTTGTGTCAGTGTGAAGAAGAGGGGCCCAGGGGCGGTGCCTTGTCTGGCTGGGAGGGGACCAGGAACTTTCACGGGTCTCTGAGCCGGGCCATACTCATGGGCCCGTCAGGCGGGATGGGCCCTGAGCCAGGCAGAGACACTGGAGCTTTGTGAGCAACAATCCGGAATAAAGGCAATGGAGAGTCACAGCCAGAGCCCCGCCCCCCAGTGTGACCAATGGCCCAGTCCCCAGTGTCTCCGCACTCTTGAAAACCCGCCTCCCTCCCTAGTGCAGGCCCGGCTCTGCCCTGTCACTGTGTGTCCGGGGCAGCACTAGGGGGCGCTGTCTGCAGCTGTCAGCGCGCGGAGCTGCAGCGAGACCTGGGTCCTGGCGGTGACTGCAGAGACGGTGACTCGGCCTTGGAGGGCGGGGGCGGAGTTCGTGTTCCAGCTGCTCGGTCTGTACCACGTGCACCCCGCCCAGCCCACCCCTTCCCGGCGGCTGCCGGACCCAGCCCCAGGCGGCGCTGGCGGTGGAAACCGAGTCTCCGGAGATGGTGCAAGTGAGTGTCAGGGACTCCCCGGGCTTCGCCGCTCCCGGCCCGTTTCCTTCAGCGTCACTTGGGAGAGGACCCCTGGGAGGGAAACACGGAAATGACGGAGAGAGCCAGGCCCTGTCCCCTGGATGCCGGGACCATGTGAAAATGCAACACCCCAAAAAGGGCCTAAGGGACGGAAGCACCCAACTGCCATTGAATTCCATTGAGATAAGGGCACCTCGTTGCCTTAGGCTGCCTAGAACAGCTCCTGTTCTGTAGCCAGTGCAGCCAGGGGCGGATGAGAGTTTTGCAGGGCCCAGGGAAGCACAATATCACGGCCTCCCCCCTTTGGAGAAAAAATAGAAAAAAGGGGTCCCCCCTTCCGTGCCCACTCCTCCAGTAGCCCCATGTGACGTAGTGGGGGGTAACTTGCTAACTCTCTGGCTTCTGTCTGTAGCACCACCGAGCAAGACAGGCAATGAGTCATTATGCAATGAGTCATTATGCACAGAGCCAGACGTGTACCCAGAAGCCTCCTGCTACGGGACAAGCCCAAGAAAGAAACCAACAGAACACCACTGGCCATCACCTATAGTCCCCAGCTAAAACCTCTCCAACGCATCATTAGTGATCTTCAGCCCATCCTGGACAATGATCCCTCGCTCTCACAGGCCTTGGGAGGTAGGCCGGTCCTTGCCCACAGACAACCCGCCAACCTGAAGCATATTCTCACCAGCAACTACACACCGCACCATAATAACTCGAACTCAGGAACCAATCCTTGCAACAAACCTCGGTGCCAACTCTGCCCACATATATACACCAGCAACACCATCACAGGACCTAACCAGATCAGCCATACTGTCACTGGTACATTCTCCTGCACATCCACCAACGTAATATATGCCAACATGTGCCTACAATGCCCCACTGCTATATACATCGGCCAAACAGGACAGTCCCTACGTAAAAGAATCAATGGACACAAATCTGATATTAGGAATGGCAACATACAAAAACCTGTAGGGGAACACTTCAATCTTCCTGGACACACAATTGCAGATTTAAAAGTAGCCATCCTGCAGCAAAAAAACTTCAGGACCAGACTTCAAAGAGAAACTGCTGAGCTACAGTTCATCTTTAAGTTTGACACAATCAACTCAGGATTAAACAAAGACTGTGAATGGCTTGCTAACTACAAAAGCAGCTTCTATTCTCTTGGAATTCACACCTCCAGATCAGCTGCTAGAAGTGGGCCTCATCCTCCTTGATTGGATCCACCTGGTCATCTCCAGCCTGATCCTGGCCTGCATATTTATTCCTGCCTCTGGAAATTTCCACTACATGCATCTGACGAAGTGGGTCTTTGCCCACGAAAGCTTATGCTCCTACACTTCAGTTAGTCTATAAGGTGCCACAGGACTCCTCGTCGCTTATGCAAAGAGGGTGTCTCAACCTGTCTGACGAGCTAAGCCCCATGGAGAGGAACAAAGGAAGGTGAATGCTGCCCTGGCTGGGGGCAGGGCTGGAGGAGAGTGAGTTAGTTTCTGTCTGGGAGCATGGAGGAAGCAGCCTCAGCAACAGGCTGGGGGGTTTAGAAGCCAAGACCCCCCCCATATCAAGGGGGGCTGAGGCATCCTAGGCTTACCCTGTAACCTGATGACATTTGTGCTGTGCTGTATCCTGGAGAAGCAATAAACCACCTCTATTCTACTGACTGGCAGAGTCTGTTTGTGCCATTATGGGGGTGCAGGACATGGGAAAACCCCAATAGACCATCACACCCCACACTGATCATGTGAGCTACTTCCTCTACTAACACCTCCCTCTACACACTTGCCTCGCCTCTGTCTTCCTGGTGCTGGTCCCTCCCCTGCAGGTGTCTGCCCTTCTGCTTCACCCCCAGAATCCCCTGGCACCTGCACCTTCCCTTACCCCTGCACCCTCCTGGTGCCTCCCCCTTCCCTAATTGCCCCTGCACCCTTTGCTCTCGTTTTCCCTGATGCTCACCCCCTTGCCACCCTCTGCCCCGTGCCCTCACACCTGCCTTGCTCCATCCCCGCCTTCCTCACACCCATCCCTCCTTTCAAGCCTTCTCCCAGCACCTCCCTCTCCCCCCTTTAGCTCCCGATGCCCTTACCCTCTTCTCTCCCAGCATCACCCTGTCCCCCTCTCCTGCCCTTTTCCTCATTGTCTCCACTTGGCCCCCTGGCATTTGTCTCTCCTCCCCTTTCTTCTCCTGTCGTGCCCCCCCCCCCCAGCACAAGCCCCTTCCTCTGCCATCCACCTTCTGCCTTCCAGTGTGCAGTGCGGCCGCGGCCCCAGCCCCAGCCCAGGCTCCAGGCCACGTGCCGAACCGTGCGGCACGCCACGCCCAGACGTCTCCCCTCAGCTGTTGCGTGGCATTTCAGCACGCCGTGCACATGCTCCCTCGGCCCCACGTGGCCCGTAGTGGCCGGCGCCGGGGAATTTCAAAAGTGCGGGGCTGTGGCACCCCGCCACATTCCCTCCCTCCCCCCCCGCGCTCCTCCAGCAGCCGCCGGCCGGCCCTTCGGTATCCCTCTGGGCCAGTGCGCCCCGGCGCTGGCGCGGGGCCTATTCAAGCGCGGAGCCCGGGACAGCCGCCCCGCTCGCCCTGCCCTATATCCGCCACTGAGTGCAGCAGCTAAATCTCTAAATCTCCAGATCCCCAAAAGCATCGTAGTTGAAAGAGGTTCCACGAGGAAGAGGAAAATCAGCAGCAGTGAAGATGCAAACTGAGCCCAGCAGCCAGGCCCGGGCAGGTCTGTGTCGGGGGGGATTGAGGCTCCTCGACCCAGGGGCTGGTATTAAAAGGGGAACCTGCCCAGCGGGGATTTGCATGTGGGTTGCCCAGAGTGAATGGAAAAGGGGCCAGGGTAGGAGCTGAGTCTGCACAAGGGGATCCCAGCCTGGGACGCGACCTCCCAGGCAGGGGAGGAGAACGGGAATCCCCCAAAGATCCGCAGCCTTAGTCCGTCTGCAGGTGCTGGGAAATCCCCTGCCTGTGGGTGCCCCGGCTCCGCCCCGTGTCGCTGCCTCCTCCTGGGGGCGTCCCCTCTCCCAAATCTGTGTGAGAATTTCACTCCCATTCCTCCCCCTCCCCTCCTTGGCATTTCCCTTCCATTCCCGTGGATGTTAATTGGGGTTTCTCGGCTCTGTCCATTCTCACTGGCTCCCTGCGCTGGGGAGAAGCCGCTTCCCTTTTTTGAGTCCCGCTGGGAGCCGTGTCACTGTGTCTGCGCAGTAATAGGTGCCGGTGTCCGCAGCTGTCAGCGCGCGGAGCTGCAGCGAGACCTGGTTCTTGGCGGTGTCTGCAGAGATGGAGACTCGGCCCTGGAGAGACGGGGCATATTCTGTTACCCATTCCTGGTTGCTTACGTCATAGATCACCATCCCCATCCACTCCAGCCCCTTCCCTGCAGGCTGCCTGATCCAGCTCCAACCATAGTCACTATCCACAGTAGCTCCAGAGTCAGCGCAGCTCAGGGTGAGGATCTCTCCGGGCTTCACCGCCCCGGGGCCGGGCTGGACCAGCTGCACCTGGGAGAGGACACCTGGGAAAGGAGAACACAAGCAGAGACAATATTAACTCCCGGACCAATCCAGGGCTCTGTTCCTAGTTCCCCTCTGGCCCACGGACACTCACAGCGGGGGGCGGCGAGCAGGGCCAGGAAAAGCAGCAGAGGTTCCATTCTCGTTCCCAGGCACTGAGGGAAACTCCCCAGCGGGCAGGGCCGGACAGGGCTGTGTCTGGGCAGAGACTGAGGCTCCTGGAACCAGGGGCTGGTATTTAACTAGGCAGCCCCGGGCAGGGATTTGCATGCGGGTCCCCCTGGGCGAGTAAAGGGGGTGGCAGGAGATGAGTGCTCAGCACATGGCGTTGTTCCAGGTTAAAGCGACTGGGACTTTTCAGTTTACAAAAGAGGAGACTGAGGGGGGATATGATAGAGGTCTATAAAAGCATGAGTGGTGTGGAGAGGGTGCATAAAGAAAAGTTATTTATTAGTTCCCATAATAGAAGAACTAGAGGACACCAAATGAAATTAATAGGTAGGAGGTTTAAAACTAATAAAAGAAAGTTTTCTTCACACAGAGTGTAGTCAACCTGTGGAACTCCTTGCCAGAGGAGGCTATGAAGGCTAGGACTATAACAGAGTTTAAAGAGAAGCTAGATAATTTCATGGACGTTATGTCCATAAAAGGCTATTAGCCAGGGGATAAAATGGTGTCCCTGGCCTCTGTTTGTTGGTGGCTGGAGAGGGATGGCAGGAGACAAATTGCTTGATCATTGTCTTCGGTCCACCCTCTCTGGGGCACCTGGTGCTGGCCACTGTCGGCAGACAGGATACTGGGCTAGAGGGACCTTTGGTCTGACCCAGTGTGGCCGTTCTTATGTTCCGATGTTCCCTGGGGAGCAGGTGTCCCCTTTTTACCCCAGAGAGGCCGGGCGCTCAGCTCAGCTATAATGACAAGAGGTGGCTGAGGGGACAGAAGAGGTGCCGAACACCGGACTCTGGACTGGGGCCGGGATGGGACCGACGGTTTCATGCAATGGGGATGGACTAGAGGGGAACCCAGTGGCCAGGGAGGGCTGCCTGGTGGGTGGCACAGAGACACGCCCCTTCATACCGCAGGGTGTGACCCAACCCCATGGAAACATCCCTGGAGCAGGGGCAGCTCCAGAATGTGCTGGGCAAAGAAACTAAAAACCAGAATTTTGATGCAGGGTCGCTCCCTTCAAGGTTCTCTGGGGATCGTAGGGCAGGGAAGCAGCCCGGGCTGCAGGGGGGGGGGTGGGGGGTGGGAGGCTGGTGCTGGGCACCAGAGCCCGGCCCTGCCTTGGTAAAAGGGGAGGGGCTGGGGCATGGGGAGAAGAGGCAACTTCTGGTCCCGTTTTCTAGACTTCTGATCATCTGTGTTGCTCTTCTCCGGACTTTTCCCCTTTTACCCAGGGCGATACTGACACGTGGTGCCCAGAACTGGACACAACACTCCCGGTGAGGCCTGGTCAGCGCAGAGAAGAGCGAAAGACACTGTTTCACACCAATTCTTATATGGCTTCAGAAATGCGCCTAAAACCGGGACACACGGACTGGACGACTGCAGAAGTACATTCGCACACCCCATTTGCTTGGGACGTTCTTACATGAAGGAAAAGCACCTACTCCTTCATTAGCTCTCTAAAGACATGCTCTCTAAGCTTGATGCTTGTTTTCAATGCCCCCTCAAAGAGCACTTATCCTCTCAGGCGTAACGCAGCACAGTCCAAACTACATCTGCGTTACAATGCGATCCTACTTTTAAACCAATAGCTCAGCATTGCCCACTCTAATGAACAGAAGCAGCATAGAATGCGCTCCGTTCCGCTTCAAAAGAAACTTGCTGTATACGGAGAGGTGGGGGCTTTGATAACAGGATTGCATTAGTAAATCATGTCTTTACAGGGCTAGTCGAACGATTCGGTGATTTTCGTGCATGTGAGAACGTCGCAAGGCAATCTCGTGTGCGAATGTAGTTGTGCAGTCTTCCAGCACCTGAGGCCGGTATGTAGCAAATGTCTTGAAGCCATATCAGAATTTGTGAGAAACGGAGTCTGGCTAGTAATAGCTCTATTGGACAATGCTGAGTTAGTGGCGTTTATGTAGTCAGGATATTCTGAGGCAGAAACTGCGCTGCTAAGTTTTCGGACTGTAGAAGGCTCTTCTGTGAAGCTGCATAAGAATGGGCGTGAAACAGTGTCTAGCTCGGGATAGCTACACTCGGATATGCTGAGCTTACAGAATGCTGTGATTCGTAAATTGTTACCAATACTTGTACACCCCATCTCCGTCTTGACCAATATCAGTAATCCTAGCAAAACACGGTTTTAGAAGACTTCTTATCTGGCCTCAAAGTTGCGCTAACTACCATCGAAAGATAGTGGAGGACTTTAAAATTCGATTCGTACACTTGATTTGCTTGGAAAGTGTTCACGTGCAGGAAAAAAACTCCGAATCGTTCATTAGCTGTTTAGAGGCATTTTTTATACAAAATTGATTCCTGATCTCAATGACTCCGCCCAACCCCCGAACTTCACGTTTCTTTTGCAGTAAAGGGCAGCAGTAGTTATGGGGTAAGTGCTTTAGAATGTGCTCGCGACTTGTACACCACTATGTCAGCATTACCCCATGTCAGGATTCCTACCGAGGCATTAGTCTCGCCAACTTCTTATATGGCCTCTGAAATGCGCTAAAAACCTGCCACGTGTAGTCGAGAACTACTCAACTACTTTCGCACACGAGGTGTCTTTCCGACATTTTTACATGCATGGGGAAAAAAACCCTAATCGTTCTCTAGTTCTATAAAGTCATCTTTTACAACATTGAGCCCTGTTTCAATGACGCCTCAACAATCAAGTTTCCTTTAAAAAAACGCAGCGCAGTTTATGCTTATGAGCGTCAGAATGCTAGGTCGCTTCGGGCACCTCATTGCCAAATGTAAGTATTACTAGCTGACACTGTTTCACACAAATTCTTATATGGCTTCAGCAATGCGCCTAAAACCGAGACACACGGACTGGACGACTGCAGAAGTACATTCGCACACCCCATTTGCTTGGGACGTTCTTACATGAAGGAAAAGCACCTAATCCTTCATTAGCTCTCTAAAGACATGCTCTCCAAGCTTCATGCTTGTTTTCAATGCCCCCTCAAAGAGCATTTATCCTCTCAGGCGTAACGCAGCACAGTCCAAACTACATCTGCGTTAGAATGCGATCCTACTTTTAAACCAATAGCTCAGCATTGCCCACTCTAAGGAACAGAAGCAGCATAGAATGCGCTCCGTTCTGTTTCAAAAGAAACTTGATGTATACGAAGAGGTGCGGGGCTTTGATAACAGGATTGCATTAGTAAATCATGTCTTTACAGTGCTAGTCGAACGATTCGGTGTTTTTCGTGCATGTGAGAACGTCGCAAGGCAATCTCGTGTGCGAATGTAGTTGTGCAGTCTTCCAGCACCTGAGGCCGGTATGTAGCAAATGTCTGAAGCCATATAAGAATTTGTGAGAAACAGAGTCTGGCTAGTAATAGCTCTATTGGACAATGCTGAGTTAGTGGCGTTCATGTAGTCAGGATATTCTGAGGCAGAAACTGCGCTGCGAAGTTTTGGGACACTAGAAGGCGCTTCTGCGAAGCTGCATAAGAATGGGCGTGAAACAGTGTCTCGCTAGGGATAGGTACACTCGGTTATGCTGAGCTTACAGAAAGCTGTGATTTCTAAATTGTTACCAATGCTTGTACACCCCCATCTCGGTCTTGACCCATATCACTAATCCTAGCAAAACACGTTTTTAGAGGACTTCTGAGTTGTCCTCAAAGGTGCGCTAAATACCGTCGACAGATACTATAGGATTGTTTCACGCCCATTCTTATGCAGCTTCACAGCTCTGTAGTTTGGACTGTGCTGCGTCACGCCTGAGAGGATAAATGCTCTTTGAGGGGGCATTGAAAACAAGCATTAAGCTTGGAGAGCATGTCTTTACAGAGCTAATGAAGGAGTAGGTGCTTTTCCTTCATGTAAGAACGTCCCAAGCAAATGGGGTGTGCGAATGTACTTCTGCAGTCGTCCAATCCGTGTGTCCCGGTTTTAGGCGTATTTCTGAAGCCACATAAGAATATGTGTGAAACAGTGTCAGCTAGTAATAGTTACATCCCGCAATGTGGTGCCCGAAGCGTCCTAGCATTCAGCATAAACTGCACATACAGCATAAACTGCGCTGCGTTTTTTTAAAGGAAACTTGATTGTTGAGGCGTCATTGAAACGGGGCTCAATGTTGTAAAGATGACTTTATAGAACTAGAGAACGATTAGGGTTTTTTTCCCCATGCAGGTAAGAACGTCGGAAAGACACCTCGTGTGCGAAAGTAGTTGAGTAGTCCTCGACTACACGTGGCAGGTTTTTAGCCCATTTTTGAGGCCATATGAGAATGTGTCGAGTTAATTCCTCGGTAGGAATCCTGACATGGGGCAATGCTGACATAGTGGTGTACAAGTCGCGAGCACATTCTAAAGCACCTACCACATAACTATTGCTGCCCTTTTCTGCAAAAGAAACGTGAAGTTCGGGGATTGGGCGGAGTCATTGAGAACAGGTATCAATTTTGTAAAAAAAATACCTAATGAACGATTCGTTTTTTTTCCTGCATGTGAACACGTCACAAGCAAATTTCATGTTCGAATCGAATTTTGCAGTCCTCCAGTATCTGTCGATGGTATTTAGCGCACCTTTGGCTATGTCTAGACTGCAAGCCTCTTTCGAAAGAGAGCGTCTAGACTGCACGCGGAACTTTCGAAAAAGCAAGCTGCTTTTTCAAAAGAAAGCACCCAGTGAGTCTGGATGCTCTCTTTCTAAAAAGCCTGTTTGCTTTCAAGAACGCCTTCTTTCGAAAGAGCACTTTCGAAAGAAGGCGTTCTTCCTCGTGGAATTAGGTTTACCACCGTCGAAAGAAAAGCCGCATTCTTTCGATTTAATTTCGAAAGAACGCGGCTGCAGTGTAGACGCAGGTGAAGTTTTTTCAAAAAAAGGCTACTTTTTTCGAAAAAACCCCTGAGTCTGGACACAGCCTTTGAGACCAGCTAAGAAGTCCTCTACGTAGGGTAAACTGAGGCAGCCCTAAATGTGCTAGTGAGCCTCTAAACAGCATGACTCCATCCTGGGATCAAGCCTGGGAACACAACAGTCAGGATAAGAGCTGCAGGGAGTAAAAGACCCTGGGCACCATAGCGTAACACATTTTGCTTAAGATAACATTCATAAAATTTGCTTAACCTGTCTTGCTTCACTCCTAGGGTGTGTCTAGACTACATGCCTCCTTCGACGGAGGCATGTAGATTAGCCAGATCGGAAGAGGGAAATGAAGCCGCGATTAAAATAATCGCGGCTTCATTTAAATTTAAATGGCTGCCCCGATCTGCCGATCAGCTGTTTGTCGACAGATCGGGGCAGTCTGGACGCGATGCGCCGACAAAGAAGCCTTTCTTCATCGGCACAGGTAAACCTGGTTTCACGAGGCTTACCTGTGCCGATGAAGAAAGGCTTCTTTGTCGGCGCGTCGCGTCCAGACTGCCCCGATCTGCCGACAAACAGCTGATCGGCAGATCGGGGCAGCCATTTAAATTTAAATGAAGCCGTGATTATTTTAATCGCGGCTTCATTTCCCTCTTCCGATCTGGCTAATCTACATGCCTCCGTCGAAGGAGGCATGTAGTCTAGACACACCCCTAGATAATAAGCCTGAGAACCAAGCTCTGCACCAACTCAAGGCCATACCCACCTGCTGTAGAAACAGCATCATCTATGCAGACTAAAATGTTATTACTGTTTTGCTGACACGTTTTGGCATTTGAACAATAACCACCTGTGTATTAATTAATGAGTTGTTACTTTGCAATGGGTAGAGATATTATGTAATCTTTAGGAGTTCTATTGGCTTATGTGCTCATTTCCTCTTGCTGCTCGACCTATCAAATCATTTTTCCTCCATCCACCTGCTGACTTCAAAGTAGGAATAAGATCCTCCGGAAAAGGGCACTTTTTCCGGAGGATCGGGGCCAGTGTAGACGCTCTTTTCCGGCTTTTTTAAAAGCCGGAAAAAAGCGGCGGACATTTTTATTTAAATGCCGCGGGGGATATTTAAATCCCCCGCGGATTTCCCTACGACGACTGCTGAAATTTACATGCCCCTTCCGGAAGAGGGGCCAGTGTAGACGTAGCCCATGCCATCCAGAGTCTCAAAAACAACCTGGACATTGTAATCAAAGCAGCTGACAAAGGGGGTGCTGTGGTCATTATGAATAAGGCTGACTATAACCAGGAGGCAACCAGACAACTCTCGAACACCACATTTTACAAACCTCTCTCCTCTGACCCCACCTTGGACTACCAAAAGAAACTACACTGTCTCCTTAAAAGCCTCCCCACAGCTACTCGGGAACAAATCCTCACAGAATCACCTTCTGACCCCCGACCAGGATTGTTCTATCTACTTCCCAAGATCCATAAACCTGGGCACCCCGGACGTCCCATCATCTCTGGTATTGGCACGCTCACTACTGGTCTATCCAGCTATGTAGACACTCTTCTCAAACCCTTCGTAACCAATACCCCCAGCTATCTCCGAGACACTACTGACTTCCTAAGGAAACTACAAAACATCGATAACCTCCCCAATAATACCATCCTTGCCACCATGGATGTAGAAGCTCTATATACCAACATCCCACATGAAGACGGATTACAAGCAATTAGAAACACTATCCCAGAGGACACTACTGCCAACCTGATAGCAGACCTATGTAACTTTGTTCTCACCCACAATTATTTCCAGTTTGAGAACAACTTATACCTCCAGATCAGCGGCACAGCCATGGGTACACGCATGGCCCCACAGTATGCTAACATCTTTATGGCTGACCTAGAACAATGTTTCCTCAACTCCCGTCCCCTTTCACCCCTCCTCTACCTACGGTACATCGATGACATCTTTATGATCTGGACACATGGCCAAGAAACACTGGAGATATTCCACAGAGATTTCAACAACCTACACCCCACCATCAACCTCAGCCTGGACCATTCTACACGAGAGATCCACTTCCTGGACACCACCGTACAAATCAACAATGGAAAATTAGACACCACTCTCTACAGAAAACCCACCGACTCATACAGTTACCTACATGCATCCAGCTCCCATCCAGAACACACCACACGATCCATCGTCTATAGCCAAGCCCTTCGATACAACCGCATCTGCTCTAACCCCACTGACAGAGACCAGAAGCTTCAGGATCTCTACCAAGCATTTATAAATCTCAACTACCCACCCAGAGAAATAAAAAAGCAAATTGAAAGAGCCAGACGAATACCTAGAAACCATCTACTTCAAGACAGACCCAAGAAAACCAACAATAGAACACCACTTGTCATCACCTACAACCCCCAACTTAAACCTGTCCAACACATTATCAATAAACTACAGCCTATATTGGAACAGGATACCATACTCAAAGAGGCTCTGGGAGACAGACCCATAGTCTCCTATAGACAACCACCTAACCTCAAGATGATTCTTACCAACCACCACAGGACATACCACACTAATACCAACCCTGGTACCTTCCCTTGCAACAAACCCCGTTGCCAGCTTTGTCCACATATTCATTCTGCTGATACCATTATTGGACCTAACCAAGTGAGTTATAAGATCAAGAACACATATTCCTGCGCATCCAGAAATATAATCTATGCTATCATGTGCCGAAAGTGTCCGTCTGCTATGTACATTGGACAAACATCTCAGACACTTCGCCAAAGGATTAATGCCCACAAAACAGATATCAGACAAGATCACAAAGAGAAAACAGTTTCTTGCCACTTTAACCAGAAAAGACACTCTCTAAATGACTTAGCCACCTGCATTCTGCTACAAAGACCTTTTACATCTGCACTTGAAAGGGAATCCTCTGAACTGTCATTCATGTTAAAATTCGACACTTACCAACAAGGACTTAACAAGACTTTGAACTTTCTCACCCATTACCAAGACAGTTTCCCCAATTATCACCTGTAATACCATTAACTCACAAACATCCCACTCTCCCTACCTTTAATATCAGCAATTCACAGACACTTACCTTCCTTCCTCCCCCTTCCCACCCCCCCGCATCCCCCTTCTGTTCTGCAATGTGATTTGTCCTTTTCATATTTGTTCATTTTTTTTAATTGTATCCTTTGGTATATATGGTTGTGACTACTTTCTTCCACTATTTGATCTGAGGAAGTGGGTCTGGCCCACGAAAGCTCATCATCTAATAAACCATCTTGTTAGTCTTTAAAGTGCTACATTGTCCTATTGTATTGTGTTAATTAACAAGTGTTCACCCTCCGTGTCACTCCATTAGCTGGTGTATAATAAATCCTCCGCTTGTTTTCACCTGCATCCAGATTGTCCTGGCTTATTTCCAACAAATTGCGGGCTCGTCCAGGATACAGGCTTGTGAGCTGATCGGGAGCCGGAGACTAAAACCCAAGAGAGGTGAGTATATTTAATTTACCACCTCATTAGGTCTAGGGGTCGACGTCTCTGGTTTCCTTCAGACACATCCTGGTTCCGTTACCATTTGAGGCATGAGATACTTGGACATGGGTGAACCAAGCATATGAGGCAGGCCTGAAAGAGGAGGGGAGGAACATCTAACCCCCCCAGGGAATAAGCACAAGAGGGTTGTGTACTGTTTAAACTAAGGGGCTTGTTACAGAGAGACTGGATAAATCACCAGGGAGTGATTGAACCGTACGTTAAGCTCGGGATTGGCTGAGTACACAAGGCAGCAGGCAGCACGAACTAGTGACCCATTCTCTCATTGCACATAACATTGTAAGACCTGGTGGACGCCCCCCCAACAGGCACTTAACGTACACACTCTCGCATAGTGCAACTCCCCACCGGCAGTTGAGAAGGTACCAAGAGGTGCTACAAGGTGCAAAGACCGTACGGTATAAGCCACACACGGAATCTCGGGGGTAAAGGCTGATTCCTAAGAGTGCGTCCGAAAGACGTAGCTAAAGAGGGACAGTTAAGCCGTGTGTGGAATCCCCGAGGAGGTAGCAGAAAAGCAGGGAGAAAACCGCGCGCAACCTCCATAAGCCCCAGCCGGTTCGAGAGCAAGGTGCCCGAGCCCGGGCTGGAGGATAAGCCCTAGCCAGATCGGGAGCCAAAGCACCCGAGTCTGGGCTGGAGGAGAAGGAACCCAGCACCTGTCCGGAGAGACTGGGAAGGTTTAGAAGTGAGCTGTAGCTGTTACAGCTGGAAAGTGTGACCCGCTGAACCTCTGCGTTCTCTGGACCGAGTGTTGTGTGTTTGTATGTCATACCCTGTCAGTATTTGTTAGGGATTAGGATTGCCAGCAACCAATGACTGAATACACCAATCCGTGGGCTGTTTTAAATAACTACTGGGATTTGGAGCAATCCCAGGGAGTGCTCCTTTTCCTGCTAGGGGTAATCCTATTCCTCCTACTGATAGTATGTTGAAAACCACATTTATAATCACTCATCTGCATGAATGCAAATTGATGTATGAGGAGTGAATGCCGCTGACAAGGTCTTAAATGCAAGGGGAGGTCAGCCGAACCTCGAGACCGAGCGGATATGTGAGGGAGTGACGACTCCCCTTATTTCATAAGCTGCTGATAAGGTCTAGACCCAGCAGACCCCTTCTTTGGAGTGTGTAGGTTTAGTTTCCTATAAGCCACTGAATGAACAAGGAGTGGACAGGATACTCCCCTGAATGACTAAAATGAATGGGGATCAGTCTAAGCATACCCCCACACCGCAGAAAGGCACCCACTACATGTACGTGCATCATGGTCCAAGGACCTGTAAGCATTTAACAGATTGACAGAAAAGAAATTAAAGCCCTGAAGGATGAAATTGAAGCTCAGAAAAGCAAAAAGAAATCCTCCCTATGGTAAGAAATGTAACTTACAAGCAGCAGTGCCTCTGTGCCAAAAGAATGCACGAGGAGTAAGAGGAAAAGATTTCTCAGCTGGCGCACCCATATCAACTGTGCCGCCTCTCCCAAGCTTAGGGGGGGAATTTGGCACATTACCCCTTCACTCCTCTCTATGCCCAGCCCCATATGGGCTATACATCATTCTAGATAGAGAGGAGGCACGAAAGATAACTAAAAAGAATCAGCTCTTCCCTATGGAAAAATGGGCTCTAGTAATTGTTTAGGCTAGGAGAATGTTAACAATGTCTCCACAGGTAAAAAAAAAAGGAACTGGAAGGAAGCAAGGAGTGCATCATGTGAACAGAAGGACTGGGAGTGGGACACCAGTGGGATTGGTTTTGCTTTAATGGCTACACAAATGAAATATTTAGCTTCTGCAAATTTGCACACCAGCCATAAAAATGGTTTAGCCAGAGATGATAAAAAATCTATAAGAAACAACACGGGCAAGTGGGACATCAGCATGTTTAAGTAAAGATGCCCACAACAATGAGGAAACTAGTAACCTCACCATTGCAATAACAGCTACTTGCCCTGCTACTCATTGGTACCTGATGCCTTAACAGGCCTCAAGAATTATGGAATTGCATAGGTTCCTATTAACAATTAAACATCTGTAAACCATGCTTAGTCCTATAAAAGAAACAGTGATTCCAGTCAATGAAACCAGACTTTGAGTCACATACATAGAACAAAAATACACGCTAATAGCAATGGGAAATACACGGCCTTGGGCCGCCCCTCATTCACACATAATTATTTTATTTATTGTAACAACATGAACACTACGAGGACAAAGAATACACAGTCCTCTGAGTTAAAGTTTGTATGGAATATTGTGGGAAAGAAGCTAAACACTGACATCAGGCCACTGAAGTTAGACCTACTGACTTCCACTGGGGCTTACCACTTAAAACCCAAACAAAGGTAACCCCTAAGGCATGGCTGTCACTTGTTCAACAATGGCCATTGCTAAATTGCCCTCATTTGAGTATTATTAACCAGGTCCTTAAGGACAAAATAAAGCCTCCCAATTGTGCATCATGCCCTGAACAGACCCCTGTCCCCGAACCAGGACAATTGTCAATGGTCCTTACCTTACCTCCCAGCCCCCTGCCCTCTGCCCCACACACCTACCATCCTCTGCCCTCAGCCCCACACACCTCCCAGCCCCCTGCCCTCTGCCCCACACACCTACCATCCTCTGCCCTCAGCCCCACACACCTCCCAGCGCCTTGTCCTCAGCCCCACACACCTCCCAGCCCCCTGCCCTCAGCCCCACACACCTCCCAGCCCCTTGCCCTGGGCCCTTCCTCACTCCAGCCCTGATTCCTGCACCCTCAGGCCCCCAGCTCCCTGCCTAATCTGCACATTCTTTTCTTGCTGATGTCCCTAGCCATTCACTTAGACGTGGTCTACCCCGCACAGCTGTAGTGGTCCCTCTGTTAAGTTACGTCCCTTCTCCCACCAGCACCACCACCTCTCTGGGAATTGGGTTAACTAACTCAACATCAGAAATCCCTCCTGTCTGCTTACAGCACCATCCCTGAAGGGAAACCTCAACATTTGTTTTTTGGGGGGTGGTTTTGGGGGTCATTTAATCTATCTTGATGCTCTGACAACAGAATCATAGAATCACAGAATCCCAGGGCAGGCAGAGACCTCAGGAGCCATCGAGACCAGCCCCCTGCCCAAGGCAGGACCAACCCCGACTCAATCATCCCAGCCATGCCTTTGTCAAGCAGGGACCTAAACACCTCTAGGGATGGAGATTCCACCGCCTCCCTAGGGAACCCAGCCCAGCGCTTCCCCACCCTCCTCGGGAAATAGATTTTCCTAAACTCCAACCTAGACCTTCTCCACTGCAACTTGAGCCCATTGCTCCTTGTTCTGCCATCTGCCACCAGTGAGAACAGCCTCTCCCTATCCTCTTTGGAAACCCCCTTTAGGGAGTTGAAGGCTGCTCTCAAATCCCCCCTCACTCTTCTCTTCTGCAGATTAAACAGACACAAATCTTTCAGCCTATCCTCATAGGTCATGTGCTCCATCCCCCTCATCATTTTGGTTGCTCTCCGCTGGACCTTCATCTTTTCTGTGGTGGGGGGCCCAGAACTGGACACAATACTCCAGATGTGGCCTCACCAGAGCTGAAAAATGGGGAATAATCACTTCTCTAGATCTGCAGGCAATGCTCCTCCTAATGCCCCCTAATTTGCCATTAGCCTTCTTGGCTACAAGGGTGCCCTGTTCAGTCATCTACAGCTTTTCATCCACTGTAACCCCCAGGTCCTTTTCTGCAGAACAGCTACTTAGCCATTAGGTTCCCAGCCTGTAACAATGCTTGGGATTCTTCCATCCCACGTGCAGGACTCTGCACTTGTCCTTGTTTGACCTCATCAGATTTCTTTTGGCCCAACCCTCCAATTTGCCTAGGATACTCTGGACCCTTTCCCTGCTCTTCAGCAGCTGGTTGAAGATTGTCCATCAAAACAGTTTTTGCTTTTTTTCTGGAAAAGCGGATTTTAAACAGTCTTTCAGGAGCCAATGTCAACTGTGTATGGAAAATGCCACATTTTCATCATCAAGAATTTTCAGACTAAAACTGGGCAAAAATGGTCAAACCCCCAAACTTTAAGCTTTGGCTAGAACATTTTCAGTTTGGATGATAAAATCATTTGCCCATGGTTTCACAAAAAGTCAACATTTTATGTGAAACAAAGGAACAATAATGATTTTCATAGCTTAAGGCGCTCATTCAGCAAGACACATGGGGCCAGACTTGTGAAGGGATGTAGGTGCCTGAAGATAGATGTCTAGTAAGATTTTTACAGGCATCTCAGTGCCTTTCAAAGTCCCCCTGGGCACCTATGTGTAACTAGTTAAGAGTCAGATTTTCAGAGCTATATTAGCATTAGGCATCTAGCTGTTTTTGCAGTAGGTTCCTTAATATCTTCAACAATTAAGTAAGTCAACTGAAGCTTAATGTCTCCTATCTGTGTCTTTGCAATTCCACTTCTGAGATGTGCTTGTTTGATCTTTACCTAGATGCATCTACTAAAAAAAGGAGAAGGGGATGAGGAAATAATCATTATATAATTAATCCTCTGGGGACTCAGGAATTTTCCTGAATTGCAAGTGTTCTCTGCCTGCTGTTTCTACACTGTAACCAAACCTGGGAACACCCTCTTCGCTGCGCTAGTTGTGGTCGATCGGCACCGTCACACCCCCAAGTACTTCTTCCTGGGCAACTTATCCTGCCTGGAGACCTGCTACAGCTCTGCCCTCTTGCCCCGGCTGCTGGCCGGTCTCCTGGCTGGGGACAGGACCGTTTCTGTTAGGGGCCATGCAATTATATTTCTGTTGGTGGCCTGATGGCTGCCAGATGTTGTCTTCTGTCCGTGCTCTCTCCTGTGGTATGCAAAGCCCTGCACTGGGCAGCCTGTATAAATGGCAGGTTTTCTCTCCAGCTAGCAGCCTGCTCTTTGCGGAAAGGCTTGCTACATCATACAAAGATACGCTTTCTGTCCGAATTCACTCCCAGCAGCCCCAAAGGAACTGTACTTCGATCACACTGATTAGTCTTCTGACCTCTTCTCTAACCCCACGCGCCTCAGTTTCCATTAACACTGCCAGCCTCCATCAGTATCCTCACCCCCATCTGAGAATCCCTTCCACCACTGGGAGGAAAAAGGCCTTTTCCACCTGCACTTCTCACCTCAGTGGGATGACCAGAGTCTATAGCTGTGGTTCCCAGCCGCTGGTCCGCAGACCAATGCTGGTCCGTGAACCGTGGCTGCCGGGCTGCAGTGGCTGCCGGAGGTTTTGCCCGGTGGCGATGCTGGGGCTGAGGTGGCAGGAGGAGGGGGAGCAGCAGGTGCCTCCCTCCCACCTCTCCCTCCTACCCAGGTAAGATGGCGGCCCCACTGGGGCTCCACCCTTCCGTACCGCAGAGGGGCACACAGGCACAAGCACGGAGGTGACCGAGGAGTCACTGAGAGTCGGTAGGTCGGCGGCTCCTAAGTGCCTCAATCACTTGTGAAAATGTTATCTTAAGTGACTTGCCAGAGGACACTCAGGAAGTCTGTGGCAAGACAGGGAATCCATGGGACTCTTTCCACTGACTGGAGGGGGAGTTGGACACACTTGGGGATGGAGGGGGCATGAAGGAGCAGGTGTGAATGCACCCCCAAAGGCTGCTCCCCCGCCCACGCAACAGTAACAACCACGCTTCCTAGGGGGGCAGCCTCGCTCTGGGGAGCATGAGAGAGGAGTGGGGTCAAAGGGCAAAAGCATGTTGTATTAGGCTGTGATGGGGTCATGGGTCAAGAGTGTGTTGGCATGGGCTATATGGGTCAGAGGTTAAAGGGTCAAAGGGCACAGGGCGTAGGGGTGGGGTCAAAGACTGTTAGGCACTGGGGATCAAGGGGCTGGGTTGGGGCTAACGTTGCATTTGCATATTCATTATTTGCATAACAAATATGTACAAATGCAAATAAAAATGTTGCCAGCCTGCCAAAAGTTTGTGAATAAGTTTGCTGGTCTGCGGTATAAAAAAGGTTGGGAACCACTCTTCTATGGGACACTGTGAAACAAGGTGTCTGAGATGCAGCGCAGGTTGGTAGAGGAGGTGACATTATTTTTACTTGAAACATTCTCTAGTGTAAAGTTGTTTCAGCATTTTCTGTAGATGGCTGGGAATGCATTTTCATGTCAAATGAGGAGAGGTGGAGGGAATCCCAAACATGGTGCCAAAATCTCCTAACACAATGAAGTCCTCTGACTGTCATCACCATGCCAGAAACACATTAGAAATTTTCTCGGCTCCTTGGACAAGCCATGGAGCTCTGCGGTTCACAGCTGCACAGAGAAGTCCTGAAAAGAACTCTGGCCGACTTCAGTGCGGGCAGCACAAAGGCCATTTTCCACTTTTCATCCGAAAAGTTTCCCTCAGACTCTCAGTCATGTCTGTAGTGGGGAGGGTCTCCCGGCTACGAGTCATTACCGGCTACAAGTCATTTCTGGCCACAAGTCATTACCAAGCCTGGGTAGACCGGGACAATTTGCTCACTTCTTTGACACACTGATACTCTGAGTTGCTCTGTGTCTGTTCCCTGGTGCTACAGCTGCCCACCCACCACCTACTCCCCGGCCAACTTGCATCAAATTTGCTAAATAGTTTCTAACCCTCATGGTCTAGTGGAACAATTAATCACAAGGAATCAAATGCAGCATCACGATGGAACAAACTCAGCGGTTTTCAATCCATTAAAATAAATACATGAGTAAAATCTGGAATATTTGCCGATCAGAGTTTTATTTATTTAGCCTGGGATATTGAAATTCATTCCTTGGGAGTCGAGTGTCTAACTCCCTAGGCCCCCGGCTTTGTTTATTTATTTTCTCAGACGCTCCCGCCCACACAGTAAAGCTCGACTTTATTCCCTGCGGAGAGCCCGTGGCTTGTTTTGCTCAGGCCAGTATTCTCCTGCGGGCCAGCAGTTCTGCCTCAGAGGAGCCATCTAGAGAATGGAGATTATTTTCCACCCACAATTCAGGGTGTGAATGTGATAAAAAGGTTCATTTGTTTCACAGGTTGAGCCCAGGTGTCCAGAAGTTCAAGTCCATAGGAGCTTGTGTCTCTCTTTTGTTCTGAACAGAGGGTCCTGCTATTTCTCCTCAGTGCCCACTGGCTCCAGTCATTGTTGTGGTTCCTGTGACAATGAAGACCAGCCCGGCCCACGGCTGACCTGTTTCAAGAGTCAGCAAGGGGAGGATTTTCAAACTGCCGCAGGCTCCTTTTGAAAAGCTTCAAATTCTGCTAAGGCAAGAAGCCCTAACAGCCAATGCTCTGGAAAGACGTACATTACCCTGACAAGTAAGGTAGGCCTCTAGACTAGGCCTTTGAAAGCACCGCATTGGTGATAGGTTTACCAGATTCGCGAATTTCAAGGCCATTCAGGATGATTAGTGTCATCTAGTCTGACATCCGGAGTAGTGAGGGTTGGCAGAATTCAGGTTTGGGTTTCGATGGATAATATTAATGATTGTTTGCAAACGTTTTATACGTTTAAAAACAAGGAAAGGTCCTGGGGCACCTTGAAGATTTACAAACGTATTTGGGCATAAGCTCTCGTGGGCTGGTGCCCGCTTCGTCAGATGCATCCAGCCCACGAAAGCTTGTGCCCAAATAAATCTGTTGGCCTTGAAGGTTTTTACTGAAACTGACTAACATGGCAACCTCTCTAAAACGGCACCATTTCAGTTTTCATACTTGCAGGAAGGTGGGTCAAAGTTTAGTGCCTCAGATTATGAGGGGCCTCTAAATACAAAAACATTTCCTAAATTTCATTTTTTGCTAATGCTGTGGGGCCTCTTCAACTTGACACAGCTTAAGGCATCAGCGTGTCTTAATCCGGCACTGGCATCACCCACCAAATTATACAAAGTAACTAACCTTACATCAAACGTTGAGTTCTCAAGGAGTACTTTTTTTGCTTTGCCTATCTGTACATTTCTATTATCAATAGCAATTTTTCCCTATTGGTTTGCGTGTTCTGTGGTGAAATTGACACTTCCAGTAAAAGACTAATACTTGAACCATAATTAGGCAGCATTTATTCCAACACATTTTATGCCCCTTGAGGTGGGTCTCTAAGAAATTCTCAAGCTGCATTTTTCTAACTTTGCCTATGTTTAAATTGCGATTGTCAGTGGAAATACTTTTCCATCAGTTTGTGTGTGTTCATTGAATACTCTGTTCGCCAACATTTACTGAGAAAACCTTCCGAGTGCACGTATGACTTATGCCAAAGAATCCCACCAAAAGAGTCCTGCCTAACTTATGGGTGGGGCAGAACATGTAACATTTCAGTTTACAATATTCATCTTGGTCTGATGGCACCAGAGTAGGACTCCAATGATCACTCCTCTGTAGTGTGACCTTGTGTATGTGGTTTTCTCTCTTTGCTTCCCCACACACCCTTTGTCTCTCTTTGTCATGTAGATTTTGAATGCACTGGAGTGGGGCAAGGCTGCCTCCGATGTGTGTCTCTACAGTGTAAGCAGGGCTATAAACTAAGTTAGCACCTCTAATTGTCAGCACACTACAAATCATAGTAGACACAATGGGAAATACGCTATTGTGCTGTTATTTGCTTATTCAACCCTACACCCTGTTAATATCCTAGAGAGTTCCAAGCACATAACCTCCTGTCTGTGTAGTGCATTCAGATACCTGCCTGGACTCAGCTGAAGAATTTGAGGGGTCCATTGTATTAAATGACTAGTTGATGTGGGCCAGGATTATAAGTATCGACTCCGCAGCAGAGATGTGACGGGTATGGGATGTCAGACTACACTGCAGGATGTCCCAGAGAAGAACACACTTCTGGGATAAAAAGCATTAAGTGGGGAATATGTAGGGAGAGGTGAATGCAAATTTTCTGCCTCTGATTATGCAAAAATCCAGCCTTTGACAGCTATTCCCTGCGTTTGGGGCAGTTGGCTGTTGATCACATGCTACATGAAGCTACGCTCGGAAGTCCAAGCTGTCCAATGGAAAGACTGAACTATCCATCGGTGTTCTGGTTCTCAGAGACAGTTCTGCAGGTGTGACCACAGCGGAAACCCAGCTGCATGCTGGAAGGACAGACACCTACCAGAGTCTGGGGCTGGATTTGGGGCAACAGCAGCAATTTTTTTTTGCATGCCTGTAGCTTTACTTATTGTGTGTAAGATGTTTTCCCTGCAGTGCTTTCACCTGGCAATAAATGTGCCTGCTTATAAAGCACTGTGTGGTAACGTCTCTGCTCAAAGCCTTCCAAGGGACAACGGAGCCCCGACACGGGCAGGCTGAGGGAGTCTGGCTCACTGGGCCTGTGCAGCCTGGACAGAGGAGTGCAGCAGGTGTGTTCTCTAGCCACGGAAGGGGACGGACGCGAAGCAGGCGCCCAGAAAGAGGCTCCTGATGGCCTGCCAGGGAAGAATACAGGGGCGCTCCTGGACCGGGACGATAACTCCCACAGCGAGCTCCAGTCCTACTCTGCTTGTGTCCACACTTCCCCACGTGCCCCTCCTGTTCATCCCTGGGAGAGGGGCAGGTAACCGAAATCCATCAATAACTACACCGGGGGTGGGGGTGGGGTCAACATTTTCCCCTGAAAATCTCACCAACGCGGCAATGGAACTCAATGGGCAGCACATTCTGCACAGTATAGTTTTTTGCATGGCAGCTCAGTGAAACTATTTGAATTTTTCATGGAAAATGGGACAAATAAAGAGAGAACCACAAGACTTTCAAACTCACTGCTCTGAAATGTTTAGTCTCTTTCAAGACCCCCTTCTGCAAAAGCTGTAAGACACAGGGGGTTGTGCTTTGCTGGCATCCCTGCTCTGCAAGTGGCTTTTGCCACAATATCAGCAAAGTAGAGTATTTATTTGTTGAGAGATCTATCTATTCATCTACCTTTTCCCTCTCTCTCTCTCTCTCTCTATTCAATACACTAGCTATCTAGCTATCTAGCCCCATACACCTCATCTATCTATCTTTCTATCTAACTAAGCGCCATACAGAAAAGTAAAATTCAGTCATTATTTTTTCCCTTTTCACTGCAGGGTGATACCTGGGTACAGCAAGTACCGAAGGCTGCAGAATGAAAACCCGCCATCCGGAATATCCAATCCCAACCCCCGGCATCGCATGTGGAATGGGACCAGCAGCACGGACATAGTGGGACCTTAAGTTGCTTTCACTTCCCCCTGCTTTGTCCTTTCCCCCGACAGGGATGGGGAACCAGACAGATGTGAGTGAGTTTGTTTTGTTGGGCCTCACCGATGCGCCGGCACTGCAGTGCTATTTCTTTGCCCTCTTCCTGCTGCTCTACATGGGCAACGTGATGGGGAATGGGGCCATCCTGGCCGTGGTGCTGGCTGAGCCCCGGCTCCACACCCCCATGTACTTCTTCCTGGGCAACCTCTCCTGCCTGGACATCTTCTTCTCCACTGTCACCGTGCCCAAGATGCTGGCTGGCTTCCTCTCCGGGCGCCAGGCCATCTCCTTCACCGGCTGCCTGGCCCAGCTCCACTTCTTCCACTTCCTGGGTAGCTGTGAGTCCATTCTGCTGGCCGTCATGGCCTATGACCGCTATGTGGCCATCTGCAACCCACTGCGCTACACGCTGGTCATGAGCCCACGGGCCTGTCTGCTCCTGGCCGTGGCCACCTGGTCCAGCGGTTTCCTGCATGCCCTGATGCACACGGTCATGACCTCCCGGCTGCGTTTCTGTGGCCCCAACCATGTCCACCACTTCTTCTGTGACATCAAACCCCTGCTGAGCCTGGCCTGCGGCAGCATCTACCTCAACCTGACGATACTCAACATCGTCACCGGCAGCATTGTCGTCATCGCCTTCAGCCTCACGCTGCTCTCCTACCTCTACATCATCTCCTTCCTGCTCCTGAAGGTGCAGTCGCGGGAGAGCAGGCAAAAGGCCTTCTCCACCTGCTCCTCCCACCTCACGGTGGTGACTTTACTCTACGTGCCAGTCACCTTCAACTTCATAGTGCCCTCGCTGGGTGACTCCCCGCAGCCGGACATGATCGCCACCCTGCTGTACAGCACTGTCACCCCGGTCCTCAACCCCCTGGTCTACACCCTGAGGAACCAGGAGGTGAAGTCTGCCCTGAAGAAAGTGGTAGGAAGGAAACTGCTCTGTGGAAGGACATGAATAAAGTGCAGGGATGGATTGGCCCGGCGGGATACCAGGAATTTCCTGGTGGACCATCGTCTGAAGGGCTGCCGCTCCTGGGAGCAGGGCCAGCACATTTCTAGGGCCGGCCTGCAGGTGGGGAGCCCCATGGAGGCCGCCCCGAGCCTGGCCTGGCCCCGGGGCGCTGGGAAGGACATGAATAAAGTGCAAGGAGTCCTGCGCAAGAACACGTCCACACTGCCATGCATGAGATGTGCTTTTGCGCAAGAGCGTCCATGGCAGTGATGGATGCACGGCAGGGCTTCTTGCGCAATAAAACTCTACAGCTAAAATAGCTTCCTTGTGCAAGAGAGCGTCCACACTTGTGCTTCTTGCGCAAGAGCTACCTACGCTCTTTTCTTACAAGTGGAAGCTGTAAGAAAGCTTGGCAAGAGCTCTTGCAAGAGAGCTGGCACTTGTAAGAAAAGAGCGTAGCTCTTGCGCAAGACGCCGTCTCTTACCACGCCGCACTGTACATCTCCTCGCGCAGGAGCGGCTGGGCAGTGTGGATGCACGGCGGATTATTGCGCAAGAACAGCCGTTCTGGCTCAAGAAGCCACAAGTGTAGACACAGCCCTAGAGCTGGCCCTGGACACAGGGGAAGGGGGAGCGGCACGCAGGGGTGACATCACAGGGAGGGCTGTTCTCATTTCCTGGGCCTATTTTGATTGCCAGTCCGCCCCGATAAAGTGTATAAGGTTTGATAGTAAGTTGTGTATTGAGCAGAGGTTATTTGACTAGAAGGACTAAGAAAAATGGGTGGAAATAAACAGTGGATAGTCAATGAGGACTCCTTTTGTTTGACTAAAAGAAAGAAAGAAAGAAACAAACAAACAAAATCAGTCGCCAGCATTTTGAGGAAGCAATGGTTGATTTTTCAATGAACTGCCAAAGCTCAAAAATGTGCCACCTAGAACCAGGATTTGTCAGCTTCAGTGGGTTTGGTGGCGGTTACACAAAAATTACTTCTGTGGAGAAAAAAAATGTTGAAAATTAATTTTTCATCTGTAAGTTTCGATGGAAAATGTCACTTTTCCCTTTAAAAGGCCCCAGGCATTCTTCGTTTCCAACAGTGGTTTGATTTCAACCTTCTCAAATGGAGTTAGGTGCTTAAATCCCATGAAAGGTTGATACAAAATTGGGAGAAACTTTCAGTCTGAGGGCTACAGAATCAGGCATATCACAGGTATCATTAGAATGAAAGACTCTAATAACACACGAGAAACAAAATATCATTTGCAGAAGTCCCTTTATTAACAAGTCTATGAAGCCGGTAAATAATCCCACAAACACTGACATGCAACAGAAGAGAGAGGAAGACACTCCAAAGTATTTAGTTCTAGGTCTAAACTAACTCACACTCCCATGTCCTTCTGGGAGACTGGTGACATCTGCCCCATCATCATCCTCGTTTTCATCACCACCACTGTGACTGTCATGACTCCTGGTGCATTCCCACCCAGCACACAGGCCGGGGAATATCTTCTGATCCTGAGTTAAGCTTGCTCCTGCAAAGGCTCGTACCTACCCATAACGATTCACGGAATCCTGGAATCCTAGGGTGGGAAGAGCCCTCAGAAGTCACCGAGTCCAGCCCCCTGCCCAAGGCAGGACCAACCCCGACTCAATCATCCCAGCCAGGGCTTTGTCAAGCTGGGACTTAAAATCCTCTAGGGATGGAGATTCCACCCCCTCCCTAGGGAACCCAGCCCAGTGCTTTCCCACCCTCCTCGGGAAAGAGTTTTTCCTAATATCAGGGGCGGATGCGAGTTTTGCGGGGCCCAGGGCAGCACAATTTTGCGGGGCCTCCTTTGGAGAAAAAATAGAAAAAAGCATCAAATGCGCAGATTGAAGGCAATTTTCATACTAAATGTGACTTGGATAAATTTGATAGAAACTTAATTTAGTCGGATATTTTTTATTTAAATTCTATTGTAATTCATTGTTAAACACAATTCTGCATGAATAATTACAAATGTTCATTTAATTGTATTGTAATTTTGGCTGAAGCAGAGTAGCCAGGCTGCCGTTTTGACCCTCATAGCTTGTGATCCTAGGCGGGCTTGGACAAGCATCCCCCCCGGAGCCGGGAAGGAAACCCTTGCTAGAGCAAAGCTAACCTGCCAGGGGCTCTCAGCAGCCTGCCCCAGGACAGGCCTCTCTCCAGGTTGCCCATTAGCCCGGCGAGGTTAGAGTGCGGCGGAGGGATCCCGCCCGCCCGCCTTTTGGGGGCAAAATAGGGCCGGGAGAAGTGAAGTTGGGAGACGTTTGCCCGGCGGAGCAGAGGGGAAGGGGCCGCCACAAGGGGGCTCGCTCCACACTCAGCCCTGGCCAGGCTATGGCAGCGCCGCGTGGCTGCAGCCGCTTGGCTGCCGGCTGCTGGGGCTGTGAGGGCTGAGCACAGATGCTGCAGTAAGTGCCACTGGCCGCTGCTCCCCCCCCCCCCCCATGTCCTCGGGCTCCGCTCTGGGCACCGGGGGCTCCCTCCCCCCTCCGCAGTGTCTCGTGTTTATAACCCGGGTCACCCAAAACCGCGGGGATGGGCGCTTGGGGGAGCTTTCGGCTGCTTAAAAATAGGCGCGTTGCTGCTCCTTGGCCCCCGCCCTCCCGGCCACGGTGATGAGCTGCATCGCAACACCCCCTCCAGCGCTGCCACTCTCCGAAAGGTGCGGCGCACAGGGCAGTGGTGGGGCGACAGAGCGAACTGGGGAGGGGTGATCCCTGCATTCGGGTGCCTTCAGGTGGCCTGATCGTGTGTGTGTGTCGGGGGGATGTGGTTCTAGATCCCAGCAGCCTCTGCCCCGGGGTAGCTGTGACGAGCCGCACACAGGCCGGCGATGTGTTCTCTCCGCTCCACAGGAGATTCCTGGCTCCCCTCGCGCTCTCCTGCGAGTTGAACTGGCAACCTGGGAGGGAGCCTGAGGCTGTGAGAGAGAAAGAGGCGGCTGCCCCCGGCTGTGTCTGCACTTCAGCTTCGCTCTTAGCCTAGCACAAAGGTGGCAGGAGGCTGGCTCCCCAGGGAAGTGGGTGAGAGATGTGATGTCATCTAAAAACACCGGCGCTGTCACGGGGCCTATTGAAGCGCGGGGCCTGGGGCAGCCGCCCCACTCACCCTGCCCTATAACTGCCTGTGACGGACTGGGCCGTGTCTGGGCACAGCTGAGGGTGTCCGCTCAGGGCGAATTGCTCAAATCCAGGGCTCCTTACAGCCCCCAGACTGGTGACCTCTCCAAACAGGCCACAAACCAGTCCACAGAGCGCTTCAGCTGCCTGCCTGAAGCCTCACGAGGAAAACCCCTCCGACACCCCAGCAATATCCGTGCCCCAGATGGCCCCGGGCCTATACACAGGTGGGGGGCGGGGGGGGGGGTCCTAGCACCCAATCCCACCTACCCCAAACAAGTTCTGTCCGGTTCCAAGAAACCAGCCACAGATCCCTGGTCAATTTACCCTCTGGACCTTACCCACAAATCACGCTGGGCCAATCCTTTAGAATCTATATCTAAAGGTTTATTATTACAACAAAGAAAAGCATGAGAGTAAGGTTGTTAAAGAATAGTACGTTACATGCACCGAATCTCCCAGTCCTCGATGCAGGCTCTAGCAGAGATGTTACAGCTGCTGGTTTAAAAGTTCTTGTTGCACATCCTATCATCAGGATGGGTTCACAGGTCTTCCGGGCTCTTCAATCCCTGCAGTGCTGCCTCTGGGATGAAGTGCTGAGCTGAGAAGAAAATGGCATCGACCACATGGCCTCTTTATACCTCCTTCCTGGCCTCTTCTTGTATGCAGCAGGTCACCTGGTCAGATCACCTGGCCAATCTCTATGTTTCCTGCTGGCTGCTCTCAGGTGACAGCCCCCATTCTTTGGGTGTGTCTTTGGCCCATCAAGTGCCATTGTCCTACTGGGCCTGGCTAATCAGCCTGTCCATAGCCATGCTTAACCACATTCAGAGAAATATTCAGCTTCCACACAGATTACAGATTCCTACCTACACACACAGACATTATACACTCACATAAATAGCGCACAATAGATCAGCAAACAATAAGTTCCCATTCAATACCCCAAATGGCTCCCTTTTATACCAATTTCTGGGGCCAACACCCCCACCTAGGGGTGCAGCAGCGATCTGGCTGCTTCCCTCCAATTCGGTAATGTGACACTGCCGCTGCCTAATATCCAACCAAGACCTTCCCCACTGCAACTTGAGCCCGTTGCTCCTCGTTCTGCCATCTGCCCCCACTGTTAACAGCCTCTCTCCAGCCTCTTTGGAACCCCCCTGCAGAGAGTTGCAGGCTGCTCTCAAATCCCCCTCACTCTTCTCTTCTGCAGACTAAACAAGCCCAAATCACTCAGCCGCCCCTCGTAGGTCATGTGCTCCAGCCCACGAATCATTTTGGTTGCCCTCCGCTGGACCCTCTCCAATGTGTCCACATCCTTTCTATAGTGGGGGGCCCAGAACTGGACGCAGTGCTCCAGGTGTGGCCTCCCCAGTGCTGAATAAAGGGGAATAGCATGCAGCCAGGTGGGTCACAAATCTCCCAGCCCAGCCACAGGGAGTCACACTGGGGAGCGAGTATTCCCTGTTACATGCTGCAAGGAGCCCGTTACATGCGGTGGGCATGCCCAGGTACATGCAGTGAGTGTAACATGCTACATGCAGTGGGCATGGCCTGTTACATGCAGCTAGCGTATCTTATTACATGCAGTGGGTGCACCCTGTTACATGCAGTGGGTGTACCCTGTTACATGCAGTGGGTGTATCCTGTTACATGCAGTGGGTGCACCCTGTTACAGGCAGTGGGTGTATCCTGTTACATGCAGTGGGTGCACCCTGTTACAGGCAGTGGGTGTACCCTGTTACATGCAGTGGGCGTACCCTGTTACATGCAGTGGGCGTACCCTGTTACAGGCAGTGGGCATACCCTGTTACAGGCAGTGGGTGTACCCTGCTACATGCACATTTTGCCTTTGATCTCTTTTATCTGTATAAATTATTGTTGCTGGGAAGTGGCTCTGGTGATCAAATGCCTGGACATGATGCAGCTGGCAAGGTCCACACGCCAGCAGAGGTCATAGGCATTGGGATAGACCTTTCGAACCTGGGACTGTAGCTATTCAGATATGTGAGGTGATGGGCACTGTAATTTCAAATGGGCATGGGGGAGGGGTGATAAATTGCCAGTAACGCTCGGTGCCCACATTCATCTTTTAAAATCGGGTCCCTAACTCCCACTGCAGTCAAAGCACATCAGAGAATCCCACCAGGCGCTTCAAGGCCTTTGCAAACATCTCCCTGAGCGACTTGCTCAAGGTCACACCTGAAGGCTCTGGTGGTGCCAGGAACCAGACCCCCCTCTTCAACAAGCCAACCCAGGGCCCTGCCCGATGGGCCAGGGAAGGGGATGTGCCACCAGGGCTTGGGAAGCGCTGCCCTCAGTGGTGTGCCAACCTCAGCCTCGGTTTCCACCCAGGAGCTTCCTAAAGGCGTCCTTCACCTCCTTGTTGCGCAGGCTGTAGAGGAGGGGGTTGATGAGGGGCGTGACCATGGTGTACAAGGTGGCCACAGCTTTGTCCCGGTCCAGGTAGGCGGAGGGGGGCCGGACGTAGGTGTAGAACACCGTGCTGTAAAAGAGAGTCACCACCATGACGTGGGAGGAGCAGGTGGAGAAGGCCTTGCGCTTGCCGGCAGCGGAGCGGATTTTGAGGATAGAGGAGACAATGTAGACGTAGGAGAGGAGGGTGAGGAGGAAGCAGCCCAGGCCCAGGAACATGTCGGTCACCAGGGCCAAGATCTGGTTGCTGCCAGTGTCACTGCAGGAGAGCTGAAGCAGCGGGGGCAGCTCACAGAAAAAGTGGTTGATGACGTTGGGCCCGCAGAAGGACAAGCGGAGCAAGGAGAGGGTATGCGGCAGCGAGACAAGGAAGCCCGAGGCCCACACGCTGACTGCCACGCGGCAGCAGGTCTTCCAGCTCATGAGGAGGGAGTAGCGCAGGGGGTGGCAGATGGCCACGTAGCGGTCGAAAGCCATGCTGGTCAGCAGCAGCAGCTCCGTGGCCAGGAAGGCGGTGAAGAAGTACATCTGTGCCAGGCAGCCTTGGAAGGAGATGCCCTTGGTCCGGGCCAGCAGGTTCCTCAGCAGCTGGGGTACGACGGAGGTCACGCAGCCGAGGTCCAGCAGGGAGAGGTTGAGCAGGAAGAAGTACATGGGGGTGTGGAGGCCTGGCTGCGTGCAGATGACCGTGATGATGGAGACGTTCCCCAGCAGGGCCAAGGTATAGGCGGAGGCGAAGGCAACAAACAGGATCAGCTGCACCCGCGAGTGCTCAGAGAAGCCCAGTAAAATAAATTCGGCCACTGCTGTTTGGTTCCCTGCATCTGCCATCGGAGAATCGGGATCCCGCAGAGCCAGACAATCAGATTGAGCGGGCGATGGATTTTGGCCAAGGGACGGGATAACTCCCGGGGTGTCACTTCCCGCTGGTGAGAGAGGCAATTGGAGCTGCATCAGCACATGCTCTTCCCGTTGCCCTGCAGAGCTAAGGGCACAACCCAGGGCGTTAGATGGGAGTGCGGAACATACACACAGCACGGGCTGGCGCGGGTCGCAAAACTCACTGCACGGCTGCTCCTCCCCGGCACAATGCAGCACCCCGGGCACAGCAAGATCATACGATACGATTCCATGTGCCAAAGCCGGGTTGGACGCAATGACACTGACCTGGGCTGGACGTGCTGGAGCCTTTCTTTAAAAGCACATGTTTAACAAGGGGCCTAAGGAAGCAAGAGGTCTAAGCACCACGGCATGTCACTGAGCTCAGAGCCATCAGACCCCTGCGGGGCCGAGTACCATTGTCACAATGAATGCAAACGGTGCGGTGCCCATCCCTTCATGCTCTCAGATGCTACTGGAAGGCTTTCCAGAAGGTAGATGTTAGCCATACACACGTTCTAGGTTCAAGATGGGGTATAACTGGCCAGGATTTAAGGGCCTGTGATAAAGAGGAAGTCAAATTACGTAATCTAGTGATCCCTCCTAGCCTTACCTCTATAGAATCATAGACCACTAGGGCTACGTCTAGACTGGCCACAAATTCCGGAAAAGGGATGCAAATCAGGTAAGTCAGCATAGGGAAATCCGCGGGGGATTTAAATATCCCCCGCGGATTTAAATAAACACGTCCGCCGCTTTTTTCCGGCTTGGGGAAAAGCCGGAAAAAAAGCGTCTAGACTGGCGCGATCCTCCGGAATAAAGCCCTTTTCCGGAGGATCTCTTATTCCTACCTTCAGGAATAAGAGATCCTCCAGAAAAGGGCTTCATTCTGGAGGATCGCGCCAGTCTAGACGCTTTTTTTCCGGCTTTCCCCAAGGCGGAAAAAAGTGGCGGACGTGTTTATTTAAATCCGCGGGGGATATTTAAATCCCCCGCGGATTTCCCTATGCTGACTTACCTGATTTGCATTCCTTTTCCGGAATTTGTGGCCAGTCTAGACGTAGCCTAGGACTGGAAGGGACCTCGAGAGGTCATAGAGTCCAGTCCCCTGCCCTTGTGGCAGGACCAAATACTGTCTAGAACATCCCTGATAGACATTTATCTAACCTACTCTTAAATATCTCCAGAGATGGAGATTCCACAACCTCCCTGAGCAATTTATTCCAGTGTTTGACCACCCTGACAGTTAGAAACTTTTTCCTAACATCCAGCCTAAACCTCTCTTGCTGCAGTTTAAGCCCATTGCTTCTTGTTCTATCCTCAGAGGCCAAAATGAACAAGTTTTCTCCCTCTTCATTATGATACCCTTTTAGATACCTGGAAACTGCTATCATGTCCCCTCTCAATCTTTTCTTTTCTAAACTAAACAAGCTCAATTCTTTCAGTCTTCCTTCAGAGGTCATGTTCTCTAGACCTTTAATCATTCTTGTTACTCTTCTCTGGACCCTCTCCAATTTCTCCACATCTTTCTTGAAATGCGGTGCCCAGAACTGGACACAATACTCCAACTAAGGCCTAACCAGCGCAGAGTAGAGCAGAAGAATGACTTCTCGTGTCTTGCTTACAACACACCTATGAACAATAAGAACAAGATAGATAGATAGATAGATAGATAGATAGATAGATAGATAGATAGATAGATAGATAGATAGATAGATAGATAGATAGATGGGGTGTATGGGGATAGATAGATAGATAGATAGATAGATAGATAGATAGATAGATAGATAGATAGATAGATAGATAGATAGATGGGGTGTATGGGGATGGATAGATAGATAGATAGATAGATAGATAGATAGATAGATAGATAGATAGATAGATAGATAGATAGATAGATAGATGGGGTGTATGGGGTGTATGGGGTGTATGGGGATAGATAGATAGATAGATAGATAGATAGATAGATAGATAGATAGATAGATAGATAGATAGATAGATAGATAGATAGGGTGGGCAGGGATAGATAGATAGATAGATAGATGTCTTTGAGGCACAGTCTCTCATGGCCTGGCACTCACCATCACATGAAAGGCGTTGCCAAGTTCACCCATGCGCCGAGTGGCGCAAGTCTCAGAGCCTGGTTGGGCTCCTGGGGATTGTCCTATGGTGCTGAGCCCCTTTGGAAAAGCGGATGCCCTTGCTGGTGCAGAAGGCAGCAGGAATGCTTGAGTTCTATTGTTGGTTCTCCCAGTGGCCTTTGTGTGCCCGTGGACAAGTCATTCCCTCCATTTGTGCTTCAGTTTCCCCATAGTAGAATTAAGGTCATGGTGTGGTCCCACCTTTCTAAAGAGCTTTATAAGATGTACTGGCAGCAGTGCAGTTTTTTCCTCAAACATAATTTGAAACAAAAATGACTTTTTTATCAATGATTTGCTGGAAAATTTGTCAGTTACGTTTTTCTGGGTTTGGCCAATTTTTCAGTTTTGTAACATGATTTTTTAATGAGAAGCTGGAAAATTTCACTGAAAACACCATATTTTGAACAATAGTGAATTATTCTTGGGTTATTTTTTTCTTTAGACCAGGGAAAAAGAAGGAATTTTTTCACAGGAAATTTCAACAAAAGTGAAAAGTTCTCAGAATTTCCAGCAAAATATAATCAGCTGTTTTGAAGTAGCTCCACTCAGCATGGAGCTCAGCTCATTTTTTTACGAAATTTCCTATGAAAGAATTCCTTCTACCCCCCCGTCTAAAGAAAAAATATTACTTACAAAATTCACTGATGTTGACAATATGTAGGTGGTGTCAGTAACATTTTTCAGCTGAACATTTTACCAAAACCAGATTTTTTACCCACAAATTTTCCTGCAAAATAACTGATGAAAAAGTCATTTTTTCTCCAAATTGTGTTAGATGGAAATTCATGACCAGCTTTAATGCTGAGGCTGAATCAGAGCCCAGCAGCAGCCAAGAGCCTAAGGGAATTTGGCACCTACTTGCAAGGGGACTTTGGATTGTCTTTGCTACTTTTGAAAAGTCCAGGTTACACTTCCAGCTCAGAAAGGAAAGCAGACCTCCACAATTAGATTTAAATGGTTCAATATCATTAACAGTAGATATTATGAATATCAGATACACAACAATGAGTAGCTATTAATAATCAGTAATAGAATCACTCAAGCTTATATAACACTACATTTTATCTGGCCCCTTAGCACACCACAGGTAAGGATCAGAACCAAATAAATCTCGGAAGCCTTGAGTCTCTTAGAGAATCATAGAACACTAGAACGGGAAGGGACCTCGAGAGGTCATTGAGTCCAGTCCCCTGCCCTCACAGTGGGACCAAGCACCATCTAGCTCATCCCTGGCAGGTGTCTGACCAACCTGCTCTTAAATATCTCCAGTGATGGAGATTCCGCAACCTCCCCAGGCAATTTATTCCAGTGTTTAACCACCCTGACAGGCAGGAAGTTTTTCCTAATGTCCAACCTAAGCCTCCCTTGCTGCAGTTTAAGCCCATTGCTTCCTGTCCTGTCCTCAGAGGTCCAAGAGAACAATTTTTCTCCCTCTTTCTTGTAACACCCTTTTGGATTTCTGAACACCGCTCTCATGGCCCCTCAGTCTTCTCCTTTCCAGACTAAACAAGCCCAATTCCTTCAGTCTTTCCTTCTAGATAGGGTTACCATAATTGAACTTTCAAAAAAGAGGACACCCCAGAGAGGGAGCGTACCTATATCAGTATCTACCAACTCATGTTGTGTTCATGTGTTATATATTATACTTCAGAGGTCATGTTTTCTAGGCCTTTAATCATTTTCTAGACCTTTCATCATCCAGCGCCAATCCTCATTTTTGCTGGAATTTGTCACTACACGTTGCCTTGGGTTGCCAAAAACAAAATATGAACCAGTTTTTATTTTTTGCAACATTATGACCAAAAAAAAAAAAAAAGGTTTTCTGGAAAAAAAATCCATTAAATTGAAAAGCCATTTTCCAATACACAAACATCCTCCTATGAGGGGAAAACATCAACCATGCCTTATTGTATGATAAAGGGATTGCAACTCTTCCTTCGCGAACACAGTTACTGCTATATAATGGTGCTTTATAGCACTGCAATATGGACTGTTATGGCCAGGAAGGGCTCAGCAAGAGAGACTCAGCTTTTGCCACAGAAGGGAGATGCAGTTCAGCTGTGAGGAAATACTTGCTAACTCTGGGGGTAGTTAAGCTCTGGGACAGGTTAGCTCGGGAGACTGTGGAATCCTTGTTGTTTGGGGTTTCAGGAGCAGGAGAGACACCTGCCAGGAACAGTCTAAGTCCTGCTTCAGTTTGGGGGGCTTGGACAAAATGACCTCTCGTGGTCCCTCCCGCCCCTCCATTTCTACAATGCTAGGACAACAAGCCCTTTGGACCGTGCTGAGGGAGAGGCAGGTGAACCTCGCGCTCAGCAAGCAGGTGAGGGCGTGGGGAATCCAGGGTTGGGTCCCTGTTCCTCATGAGTCAAGGCAGGATTCCTGTTTAGCCAAAGGACAGACTGAACATCCATTTCCTACCGTCCCAGCTCCTCCCTGAGCACCCCGCTACGGAATCTCCCTTTCTCAGATGAGCAGAGTGGAGAAACGAGGGGGAACCTCGCAATTCACAACAGCAAAAGTTGCAGACTAACCCGGCCGCCCCTCTGAGACTCGCTTTCTTTGTGCCCCGCAACCAAAACCACTTCCAGAAGAAACTCCCGTGGAGTCGGATATGTCTGGGCAAAGCTGCATGCGGTTCAAACACCAGTCCTAGGAATAAGCTGCACTTAGTTTATCTAAATCTGCACTGGGGTTGGTCCTGCATAACCATACTGAGAAAACCCACGGCCCAGAGTGACACTGGTAGAAAGTCCGTGATACCCTTGGTCTGACTCTACGCTCTACAAGTCCCACTTGAAATACGGGGATCAGAGTCAGTGCAGGGCTGCTTAAACCAGCCGCAGAGCCAGCGGTGTGTCCAGGTCAGTATTTTTCTGAGCCCTGCAACCCCAGCCCTTGGGAACTCCAGTCTAAAATGCATTGCCCCTAGTGAGAAGCCGGGATTTACACCTGCTGAGACAAGGCCAGATTTTTCCATGGGTATTTAGGTGCCTAAACTCAGCTAGAGAACGAGTGGGATTTTCAAGAGCATGCAAGGAAGCCAGGTGCCTAAATCCCATTGGTTTCCATGTAACTGGAACCTGTGGGTGCCTGGTTTAGCTGTGGCCGCCCGGGGAAGCGGCAGTAGAAGGGGGACTCAGAGCCGGGTCACTCCCACCCAGCCAGCGTGGCGAGCATTGGCAGCCGTCCTTCCCGTCGGGCGGGAGCTGCCCCAGAAGGAAGGCTGACTCGGGACGCCGGCCACCTCTCCCTCCGCGCCTTTGCGAGAAGCGCTCACCTTGGGCACAAGCCCCGTCTCCGCCGGCTCTCCAGCCCCACGCTGCCAACGAGAAGCGGGGCCGGGTGCGCGCTCCACCCCGCTGGCAGGTGGAAACCCCGCCCCGCCCCGTTTGCCGAAGCCCAGTGCGGGGGGAGTGACCCGCCGGCCGAGCTGTAATATCGAACATGCTGGCGCCTCGCTCGCGAGCTCTCATTCCCCACGGGCCGCAGCACCGGGATGAGCCCACGCTGGCCTCAGGGGCAGGCGAATTCAGCGGGAGCTGGGCTCCGTGGATAGTCCCAGAGACAGACAATTGCTCTCAGCGGCTTCATTCCCAGAGCAGAGGCAAACGTCTTCCAAGAGCCCGACGTGAATGCTTCAGTAGGGCTACGTGGAAACGTCTACCTAGACTCCTAGGGTCCCAGGGCTGGAGGGACTTCCGAAGGTCATCCAGTCCAGCCCCCGGCCCAAAGCACCAAGCCCAACTAAATGAGAACATCTCAGATCACAGACTGCTCACCAGGAGGGGGTGCGATCCTGGAAAGCCCTTTACTCTGCAAAACTCCAGAACTTCCCCCCAGAATCAGACTGATCCACTGGGTTCACAGCACAGACCGTGAGGAGATACCACAATGAACCCGACCCCACAGCACACACACACACACACACCAGGCCACCTACCCTACTCATTGAAGTATTCTTGGTGGGTTCCCATCCAAAACTCAAGCAGACAAACCCTGCTCACCTTGTGATATATCACAGACTCAACTGGAGAATGGGGTTCAGAATTCGAACACAGCTCAAAGCGTTTGGATGCCCAGGTAACAAGAGAATGAATGAGATTTGGCTGCCCCTATTCCTGTGATTGCTTTACAAATGTAGCCTGGATACATGGTTCTGGCTGCCATCTTTAAACCCTTCAAAAAGTCGAGTGAGTTGTTGTGGACTGATACAGTTGTCACCAGTTGGCATTTCATCATGGAGTCATAGGACAGGACCAGGCACCATCTAGACCATCCCTGACAGGTGTCTGTCCAACCTGCTCTTCAATATCTCCAGGGATGGAGATTCCACAACCTCCCTAGGCAATTTCCTCCAGTGTTTCATCACCCTGGCAGGTAGGAAATGTTTCCTAATGTCCAGCCTAAACCTCCCCTGCTGCAGTTTAAGCCCATTGCTTCTTGTCCTGTCCTCAGAGGCCAAGGAGAACAATTATTCTCCCTCCTGGTTGTAACACCCTTTTAGATACTTGAAAACTAAACAAACCCAATTCCTTCAGCCTTCTCTCATAGCTCATGTTCTCTAGACCTTTCATCATTTTTGTTGCTCTTCTCTGAACTTTTTCCAATTTGTCCACAACTTTCCTGAAATGTGGTGCCCAGAACTTGACACAATACTCCAGTTGAGGCCTAATCAGTGCAGAGTAGCGCAGAAGAATGACTTCTCGTGTCTTGCTCACAACACTCCTGTTAATACATCCTAGAATGATGTTTGCATTTTTTGCAACAACTTTGACTCATACAGGGTGTGTCTAGACTGGCAAGATTTTGCGCAAAAGCAGCCACTTTTGCACAAAAACTTGCCAGCTGTCTACACTGGCCACTTGAATTTGTGCAAGACAAACATTGGCCACCAAAGGTTCTAGTGATTTCAGTAGGGCCATTTATATTCTTAGTAAAGAATTGCAACAAATTTTGTAGGGGCTATGACCTGTAAAGTGTCAACAGAAAAGTCCTGATTGGCTAAATAAGATGATCCTATTTAAATCTATGTATCAACCCTGTATCAGACATTGTGAATATTTCCCTAGAAGGCTGGGGAAGCACTGGGACGGGTTCCCTAGGGAGGGGGTATGTCACACACTACCTAATAACCCATGGGACCCTCCATCACAGTCTAAGCAATAACCCCCATGACTCTCTTTATGGATTCAATAACTACACATTTATTCACGGGCTCTTTACATCACCCGACGAATATGGCTGGCTCAGCTCTCTGGCCACGGGAGGGAGACATGGGCCCACCCCCTCTCCAGGGCTCTACCCAGGACCCTAAGGACCTAATCTTCCCCGTCGCAGTTGGTGGGGCGTTCCCCCTAAACGCACCAACCCTCAGGTGTCCACTCAGCTCTACCCCGGGCCACTTCCTCCCAGCCGACCTCCTGTCTGTGTCTGCTCACCTGACTGCCCTGCAGGTTGCTTCCCCCCTTTTGCTCCTCCCCCTCTCCCCCTTTTATACTCTGTCCCTTGTCCACCCGGTGCGTCCCGCCATCCTCCCTCCCGCCCCTCACGTGACCTTCTGTATGGCCTCCCTCCTCCAGCGCCCGGTGCCGATGTCACCCCGCGGCGCCTGCTCACCCCCAGGCACATATGCCAAATCTGCGGCACCGTGGCTTGCGTGCCACGTCTCTGGTTGCTCCACCGGTTTCCTCTGCGCGGTCAGTGTGTGGGGCAGGGCTGCCCCGTCACAGGATGGAATCTCCATCCCTAGAGGTTTTTAAGTCCTGGCTTGACAAAGTCTTGGCTGGGATGGTTGAGTCGGGGTTGGTCCTGCTTTGGGCAGGGGGCTGGACTCAATGACTCCTGAGGTCTCTTCCAGTCCTGGGATTCTGTGATTCTATCAATATAGCCTTTATATCTGTATCTGCTGAAGTAACATCTACATAGTAGTTTATATCCATTCTAGCCAGCCATTGCTGGCTGGCCCATTAAGGACATTTCACTTTCAGAGTGGGCCATAGAAGAAACTCATCGCTCCCAGTCTGCCTTCCTGTGGACACCTCAGCCAGACTATAGGCAATGGATGCCCCTCTGAGTCAAAGGGCATGTGATATCATCATGTGACCCTGCAGTCCATCTTGGGCCAGTAACTCTTCACACGGTGAGGCTATGTCTAGATGGCAGGCTTCTTTCGGAAGAGCCTTCTCTCGGAAGAGATCTTCCAAGAAAACTTCTTCCGAAAGTGAGCGTCCACACACAAAAGTACGTCGAAAAAGCGATCCGCTTTTTTGAAAGATAGCCTCCACACTGAATGGATGCTCTCTTGTATGTAAGCTGTGATTGCAATGGGTGGAATGGCCACCAGGGCGCCTGTGCTTTTTCCTCTTTCCTCTTCTTCCCAAAGAACTCCCTCTTCCCCATCCACACACACCTTTTTCCAAAACAGTTCTTTCGGAAGAAGGTTTCTTCCACATAGAAGGACGACTACCAATGCTGGAAAACCCCCTCTGTTCTTTCAATTTGCTTTTGGAAGAATGCTATTGCAATGTGGAGCTAACTCAGGTTTTGTCGGAAAACCGGCTGTTTTTCTGACAAAACTCTGTAGTGTAGACATATCTTGAGATGTGTTTGGGACAAAGAATGTCCAGACATGGCAAAAGGTGTAAATCACCCCAGAGATGGTCTCATGTTGCCTCTTTCCTGCCCTGGTTCTCTGGACCGTCGATTTACAATTAAAAGGAGCATATTGAACTATGAACTCGGGATCTTCCAGTCCTTCGGGAGTCACCGGAGAGACTTTGCCAGCCAGCAGTCTATTCCGCAGATCTGGTGTGAGGATGTTGTCATTATTGTATGTAAATGATTTGTCTACCATTCCTAACTCTCTCATTCTTTCTTCTTTCACTAAACCTTTAGCGTTTAGTTATTAAAGGGTTAGAACCAGCATGATATCTGGCTAAGGACTGAGTTATACATGGACCTAAGCGGCCAATCACTTGAGATTGGAAGGGCCCTCTATTTGATTACATCAGTTTTCAGTGACCACCCATGTCTGGGTTGGGGGACAAGGTCTGGTCTAATTGGCTTCCTGCTAAGCAACATGTGGTGAGAGAGAAGTTCACTTTTGTTACTGGCTTACTATAATCTCCTGAGAGGATGACTTCCTGTTTGGGGTGAGTTTGCCCTATTTCTGAGCTGTTTGGCGTGTGTTTGTTATTCCATTCCCAGCTCTGACCCACTGAGGCACGAGGTCAATGTCAACCGCATTTAAGAGTTGTGAGAAACAAGGAGATAAAAAGGAGAGCTGAGAAAATTGATAGCGAGGGTATTTTTCACCAAGCCAAAAAATAATTCCTCATGTTGCACTCCCAGGCTACAGCTACGCAGCACACTGGTGGTGTGGTTGTGGGTAGTGTACAGGCAGCAGACTGGGCAGTGCATGTCCCAGTGCAAGGTAGCCACTGCCTTGTGAAGACATGGGAGGCTTGGTAGAAAGATGCTTGGGCAGGTAGAGACCCGTGTCAGCAAACCCTAAGCGTCTGGCCTGTCTTTACTCACCTGGAGAGCGCCTCACTGCCTACTCTGCTATTTATATCTGAGTGCTACGTACGTGTTTGCTGTGCTATCGTCTGGCATGTGCAGAATCCATGTCCCCCCCCCCCCCCCGTGCCGTGCATTGGAGTTTCCTACGTGTAAATCCATACGATGTCTCCCTAAAACCAATAGGGCAGGCTGATGTTATCCGGGGCTGTATCCCAGGGGACTGAGAGCAGGCAGTGTGATTCTCCAGGCAGGGCCTGGGGTGGAAATAACAGCCCCCTTGCTAGGGTGCGACCCTGGACTTGGGCAAGCAGGGTTTAGGTCCAAGCTCTGTGACAACTTTCTCCCGAGAGCCCCTCGGGCAAGTCTCCGAGGGCTGGATTTGGAAAAGCATTTGGGCAACTCCTGGGCTATGTCTAGACTGGCAGGATTTTCCACAAATGCTTTTAACGGAAAAGTTTTCTGTTAAAAGCATTTGCAGAAAAGAGCGTCTAGATTGGCACAGAGGCTTTTCTGCAAAAACACTTTTTGCGGAAAAGCGTCTGTGCCAATCCAGACGCACTTTTGCGCAAAAAAGCCCGATCGCCATTTTTGCCATCGGGGCTTTTTTGCGCAAAACAAATCTGAGCTGTCTACACTGGCCCTTTTGCGGAAAAGCTTTGCACAAAAGGGACTTTTGCCCGAACAGGAGCAGCATAGTATTTCCACAAGAAGCACTGATTTCAGACAGTAGGAAGTCAGTGTTCTTGTGGAAATTCAAGCAGCCAGTGTAAACAGCTGGCAAGTTTTTCCACAAAAGCAGGTGCTTTTGCGGAAAAACTTGCCAGTCTAGATGCAGCCCTGGTGTTTCCAATGGTGCCTGGTTCCTTGAAACTCCCTGGTTTCAAAGGGGGTATAATGCTGGGAGGCTTTTGAATCTCGTACTAAGCACCCGCAAACCTGTAAAAATCTGGCCTTCAGATCTGTCTCACTCCCGCAAGGGTACAGTGGGCAGACTAGCAGTGCCTGCCTCAGAGCAGCAGCATGGGGGTAGAAGTGTTACAGGTTGTAGGGTGCTGACAAAAAGAACGGCTATACAGGGGACATGGCAGCGTGAGCGACACAGCCCCACATCTGTTCAACATGCCCATTACTTCCATGTTATGCCCATCACATGGACTCCTGGCCGTAACAGTGTGATCAGAGAATGGCCATGCTATTTGACCTTGTTTGTATGCAACAATATCCCTGTGAAAAGTAGGGTTCCTGTTTTCAGTTTGATCCCTATGTTTTCTTTCTTGGATTAAATAAAACCAATTCATTTTGTTTTTTAAATCGTGTAGCAATGGTGAAATCACTGTGCAGAAGAGATTCAAAGAGCAGAGGAAGCTGAAGAGGAAAATTTGTTTATTTTTTTCACCAGGAAGATTCTCATCTTTGCCATGACAGAATTGGCCTTTCCCACAGTCCCACTGTCACTTTCCACTGAACCGTCACTTACAATCTAGGGGTGTCACAAATCAGGGTGCATGTCTCTGCAAGGCCATCGGTGTCTGGGGGGGCATTTGCTCTTTTGGTGACACAGTGCTGTGAGTGAGTCCAATGTTAGTGACAAAGATGGTTGAAAATTTTTTAAAGACTTTTTTGGGGGGGCGGACAATTTCCTTTTGTCAAAATCTAACTTTGCCACTGGATGGAAATTCCATTTGTAACCAAGGCTAGGTCTACACGAGGGGATAAATTTGAATTCAGCTACATTAATTGCGTAGCTTGAGTCGAAGTATCTTAAATCAACTTTAGGTGCTCTCCACACCATGGGGAGTCGACGGAAGCACACTCTCCCTTCGACTTCCCTTGATCCTCGTAGGAGCAGGACTACCAGTATCGATGGGAGTGCCCTCTCATTTCCAATTAATGTGTCATTCAAACCCCAGCAGATCAACTGCCACAGCTTTGATCTTCTCTGTAGTGTCAACATGGCCTTTGTAGTTACCAACCAATATTGTTTTCAATATCCCATAGTTACTAAATCTCTTCTGCTCCAATACATGATTTTTTTGATTCCCTGATTTGTCTGCTTTCTTTTAATATTTACATTCTACATTTAATGCTCAAAGTTCTTCCTATTTTAGTATAAATATTTTGTCATCTGCCTACCACATTTTTTGGCATTATATCTATGTTCCTTAACATTGCTATACTGTATAATATCCAAGCTCAGCATAGAACCTGTTGTCTATATTTCCTGTTCTTTTCCATTGTTTCACCAATAGTGGATCCAAACGTTTACAAGTCTGAGAAACAAGGAGATAAATAGGAAAGGAAAAGTCACTAGGGCTACATCTAGACAATGGCGCTATTTCAAGATATTGTAAGTATTCCAAAATACTCTTGAATCTCTTCCTCTTTCCACATCTTTAAATGTGCCCGTTATTTTGAAATAGATTCCTAAATAGATTTCAAAATAATGGGCACACTATTCCCGTGTCCCTGTAACCCTCACTCCACAAGGGTTAAGGGACGTTTCGGAATAGTGCTTTATTTTGAAACTTGGTGCTGTGTAGACAGTGCCAAATTTCAAAATAAGCTATTTTGAAATGAGATGGAAATAAGATACATAATTTGTGCAGCTCAAATTGCATATCTTATTTCAGCCTACAGATGCCGTGTAGATGCACCCAAGGAGAGCAGATGTTTTGTAACATTTCTTTACATGTCCTTCATTTTTAAAGGAGGATGTAAGGGCACTGTGTTGATTTACTGCTATTGTCAATATTTCCGTTGTCCTCTTTTAACATCAATGAGCAATAGTTGGGAGTGCCCTGGGACAGTTCTGTGACTCATTTGTGAAGTGTGTTGTGTGGCAGAAATTAAGGTTCCTTTTATGATAGAAATTAAGAGCTGTCAGAAATACAGAACAAGCTAATAGGATTTTGGATTCATTGCAATAGGATTTGGGATCCTCTTGTGGCAGCCTGTGCAGACAGAAATGACTTAGGATCAAATTCCTAAAGCTGTTTAAGGGGCACTGCCGAATTCTGAAATGCCTCTCAATGTCTAATGAAATCAATCAGTGTTATGTACCTGGATGCTTTTGAAAATCCTCCTTTGCCTGAGTAGATCTAAGACAAGCAGAGTAATGACCTTGGGCTTTAACCCCTTAGGAGGTGGAGGACGTAGAAAACATCTCTTCGGTCACCAAGAATCAGGCACCCCTTACACATTCTGTTAGGGTTTTCAAAGCACTTTGAAGGTGACAGAGAAGTACGGTCAAGATTTTCAAAGGTGCCTAAGGGCATGTCTACACAGCAGGGCTAACGTCGAAATAAGCAATGCAACTTGAGCTATGTCAATTGCACAGCTGAAATCAAAATAGCTTAATTCAGTTTTAGGAGCTGTCTACACAGCAGGAAGTGCGAGGTAGAGCACTCCTCCTCTGACTTCCCTCACTCCACATACAATGAGGGATACAGGAGTCAGAGTAAGAAGTCCTCCAGCTCAATATTATGTTGAAATAACTGCTTGTTGTGTAGATGCAAACTATGTTCTTTTGCAATAACATCTATTATTCAGAAATAACACTGCTGTGTAGACATACCCTAAGGATGCATCTACACTGCACCATAGGTCAAAATAAGATATGCAATATGAGTTATGCAAATAGCATCTCTTATTTCCATCTAATTTCAAAATAGCATAGGGTATGTCTACACTGGCCCCCTCGTTCGAACTAGGCAGGCTAATGTAGGCATTTGAAGTTGCAAATGAAGCTCGGGATTTAAATATCCCAGGCTTTATTGGCATGTTCCCATCCAGCCACCATTTTTAAATGCCACTAGTCTGGACTAACTGCTACACGTGGCAGTTAAATGGTCATTCGAACTAAGTCCTTATCCAGGAGGAGTAACAGGTAATTCGAACTAAGGACTTATTTTGAATGACCATTTAACTGCCACATGTAGCCGCCGACTAGTGGCATTTAAAAATGGTGACCGGACAGGAACATGCAAATAATGCCCGAGATATTTAAATCCTCGGCTTCATTTGCAAGTTCGAATGCCTATATTAGCCTCCCTAGTTCCAATGAGGGGGCTAGTGTAGACATACCGTTATTCTGTAATTTGGCACTGTTCACAAAGTGCCAAATTTTGAAATAACCCTCTATTCCAAAACATCCCTTAATCCTTGTGGAATGAAGTTTACAGGGACGGCAGAATAGTGAGCCCATTTTATTTTGAAATGCCGGGCTTGCTGTCAAGATGTGGGATGGCTATTTTGGGATATCTCCATTATCCCGAAATAGCTCTGCCATGTAGATGTAGCCTAAGTGAGTTATGCCCCAGGGCCACTGATGTTCAGTGGGTGTTCTAGCCACTATGTGGCTCTCCAAGTGCCAGTCTAAGTCTGTGTAAGGAGTTATCAGTGATGCAGCATCTGAGTCAAAGAAAGTCCCCATGGACTCTGCGGGTATGTCTACACTACAACGTTAATTCGAAATAACTTAGTTCGAATTAGTTAATTCAAACTAAGCTAATTCAAACTAACGGATCCAGACTAAAAAACTAGTTCGAATTAGCGTTTTGCTAATTCGAATTAGCATGTCCACACAGAGTGGACCCTGAACCGGGCTTAAGGATGGCCGGAAGCAGTGCCGGCAGGGCATCAGAGGAGGACTTAGAGCGTGGAGCTGCTGCCTCAGGCTAGCTGAGGGCTGTGCTTAAAGGGACCCGACCCCCACCCCAGACAGACAGTTCTCAGGGGTGCCCTGCTTGCAAAGCAGTCCTGGCTTGGATTGCCCGGACTACCCACACTGGGCACATCACACCACTCGGCAACCAGCCCGGCTGCACTTGCCGCAGGCTGCCATCTGGGGAGAGGGGACAATTGGGGGGCTGCAGGAGAGCTTCCACCCCCAGAAGCCCACAGAGCCAGCTCAGTCCTCCCCATCGGGGGCTCGTGTCCCATTCCTCCCTCACCTCCTTCCACTTACCCTTCCCTAGCCCCCTTCCTGATGTACAAAATAAAGAAAACGTGTGGTCAAAAATAGAATCTCTCTTTATTGAACAAAACTCGGGGAGACTGGGAAAAGAAGGTGGGAGAGGGAAAGAGAGAGGGTGGGAGAGGGGAGGGCAACTAAAATGATCAGGGGTTGGGAACAGGTCCCATATGAAGAGAGGCTAAAGAGACTGGGACTGTTCAGCTTAGAAAAGAGGAGACGGAGGGGGGACAGGATAGAGGTCTCTAAAAGCATGAGTGGGGTGAAGAGGGTGCATACAGAAAAGTTCTTCATTAGTTCCCATAAAGAAGGACTAGAGGACACCAAAGGAAAGGAATGGGTAGCAGGCTTCAAACTAGTAACAGAAAGTTGTTCTTCACAAAGCAAAGAGTCAACCTGTGGAACTCCTTGCTGCAGGAGGCTGTGAAGGCTAGAACTAGAACAGAGTTTAAAGGGAAGTGAGATCAAGTCATGGAGGTGGGGTCCATGGAGTCCTATTAGCCAGGGGGTAGGAGTGGTGTCCCTGCCCAAAGTTTGTGGAAGGCTGGAGAGGGATGGCACGAGACAAATGGCTCAGTCACTGTCTTCGGTCCATCCCCTCCAGAGTCCCTAGGGTTGGCCGCTGTTGGCAGACAGGCTACTGGGCTAGATGGACCTTTGATCTGACCCAGGACGGCCATTGTAAGCTCAGGGCTCAGGGTCGGGGGTCTCAGTGGACCCCCTTGATTCTCTTGCACACCTGGTCCTGGGTGGCCAGGCTGGCAGCTCTCCTGCCCTAGCTGGCCACTTTCCTGTGCCTAGTGCAGAGGTCGTGGACGAGGTCCACGATGTCCGCACTAGACCAGGCGGGTGCCTGCCTCTTGCTGGTCCCGGGAAGAGGGGGAGGGCTGGGGAGCATCGGGTGGGTGGCTCAAGCCATGCCAGGTGCAGGGTCTGCTGGCTGGGTGCTGGCAGGCTTGCACCTGGCATGGGCACCATAGCCAGCCCGTGCCTCTTTAAGGGGTCCGGGGCCGGGAGGGGGGCAGACGAGTTTCCCTGGTGTTGGCCAGAGTGGCCACCAGGGAAACCTGGGGAGGGCTAGCCTCCCACTAGTTCGAATTAAGGGGCTACACACCCCTTAATTCGAACTAGCTAGTTCGAACTAGGCTTAATCCTCGTGGAATGAGGTTTTCCTAGTTCGAACTAAGCTCTCCACTAGTTCGATTTAAATTCGAACTAACGGAGCGCTCGTGTAGTGCCTATTAAAGTTAATTCAAACTAACGTCTGTTAGTTTGCATTAACTTTGTAGTGTAGACATACCCTGTCTTCTCCTCAAGTCTATGGACTTGCCAAGAAATTAGCAACGTTCAGAAATGGGCTGGACTTTTATCCTGCGAGTGGCTGGTTAAAGCTGAGGAGTGCACTCGCAGTCCTTTGTGCAGGCTAACGGGAAGAAGCAGTGAAATGAGCCTTTCTGTAGTGATGGCTGGAAGCAGTAAGAAGCCACCGCCCAAAGCAAAGGAACCTGTGGCAAGGCCAACCAGAAACTGCCAGGGGAGTTGTTCTGTGCTAGCCACTTTCCTTTTCTGCCAGGGGACCTGTAACAGCTCATTGTCCAGTGACCTCTGGAGTCGCAGCCTTGGCGGAGCCCTGTGGCTGGCTGGGCTGGCTTCATGACCATGAATTGGCTATTGTTTGAGGAGTTGCTTAGCTAGGCTACTGTTTGGCCTTCCCCTTAACAATCCCTTTTGCTCTAACTTTATGCCTTCAGGCAGGTGCCATCCCAACACTAACCAGGGAAACAGAGCCGCAGCGAATATGCATAAGTAGCAATGCAGACATTTCCCCAGTTCATACACGACATCACCTTCCCAACAGTTTCCTCAAAGCCAGCTTCACGTCCTTATTTTTCAGGCTGTAGATGATGGGGTTTAACATGGGCGTTACGACACTGTACTGCACGGACACCAGCTTGTCCAGCGCAAAGGAGTACCCCGAGGCGGGCCGCATGTACCTGACAAAGGCTGTGCCACAGAACAGCAGAACACTGACAAGGTGGGAGGTGCAGGTGGAGAAGGCCTTGCGCCGGCCTTCCGGGGAGCGGATCCTGACGATGGTGGAGATGATCCGCATGTACGAGGTCAGGATGAGGAGGAGAGAAGCGAAGCCCAGCGTCATGCTGAAGCAAAGGATCACCATCTCGTTGGCAAAGGTGTCAGTGCAGGAAAGCTGCAGCAGAAGCGGGAGTTCACAGCTGAAATGGTTGATTTCACGGGGACTGCAAAAGCTGAAGTTGGAAAGGCAAAGTGTGTTGACCAGGGAGTCCAGGAACCAGCTATCCATGCACCCAGCACCATGTGTGCACAGACCTGGTGGCTCATAATAGTGCCATAGCGAAGAGGGTTACATATGGCAGCATATCGATCATACGCCATCGCTGAGAGGAGAAAAATCTCTGTCCCCACCATGAAAATGAAGAAGAATATCTGGGCCATGCAGCCATAGAGGGAAATCGTCTTGTGATCCGCCAGGAAGTTCTCCAGCATTTTCGGAACGGTGACTGAGGAGTAGCAGATGTCGAGAAGGGACAGGTGGCTCAGGAAGAAATACATGGGGGTGTGGAGATGTGGGTCAGCTTTTATCACAAGCACAATTATCAGGTTTCCCACCAGGGTGGTTATATAAATAGCTAAAAACACCAGGAAGAGAAGAGTTTGAAGGCGCGAGTCTTTTGATAGTCCCAAAAGGATAAACTCAGTCACTCTGGTTTGATTCTCCATCGTCCTGTTTTCATAAAGAACTAAACCTATTAGAGAACATAAGAACATGAGAACGGCCAGGCGGAGTCAGACCAAATGTCCATCCAGCCCAGTGTCCTGTCTGCCGACATTGGCCCGAGCCAGGTGCCCCAGAGGGAGTGAACAAAATGGAATCATTGTGTGATCCCTCCCCTGTCGCCCATTCCCAGCCTCTGACACACAGAGGCGAGGGACAGAACTAAGAAGGCTACAATATTAGCTCAGAGTAACAACTATTCTACTCTCTTGGGGTATGTCTACACTACAGCGCTAATTCGAACTAAGTTAGTTTGAACTAATGGATCCAGACTAAAAAACTAGTTCGAATTAGCATTTTGCTAATTCGAACTAGCGCGTCCACATTAAGTGGACCCTGAACCGGGCTTAAGGATGGCCGGAAGCAGTGCCGGCAGGGCATCAGAGGAGGACTTAGAGCGTGGAGATGCTGTCTCAGGCTAGCCGAGGGCTGTGCTTAAAGGGACCCGACCCCCACCCCGGACAGACAGTTCTCAGGGGTGCCCTGCTTGCAAAGCAGTCCTGGCTTGGATTGCCCGGACTACCCACACTCGGCACATCACACCACTCGGCCATCAGCCCAGCTGCACTTGCCGCAGGCTGCCATCTGGGAAGAGGAGGCAATTGGGGGGCTGCAGGAGAGCTTCCACCCCCAGAAGCCCGCAGAGCCAGCCCTGTCCTCCCTATCGGGGGCTCGTACCCCATTCCTCCCTCACCTCCTTCCACTTACCCTTCCCTAGCCCCCCTTCCTGATGTACAAAATAAAGAAAATGTGTGGTCAAAAATAGAATCTGTCTTTATTGAACAAAACTGGGGGAGACTGGGAAAAGGAGGTGGGAGAGGGGAAGAGAGAGAGTGGGAGAGGGGAGGGCAACTAAAATGATCAGAGGTTTGGAAGAGGTCCCATATGAAGAGAGGCTAAAGAGACTGGGACTTTTCAGTTTAGAAAAGAGGAGACTGAGGGGGGATAGGATAGAGGTCTATAAAAGCATGAGGAGAGGGTGCATGAAGAAAAGTTCTTCATTAGGTCCCATAATAGAAGGACTAGAGGACACCAAAGGAAAGGAATGGGTAGCAGGCTTCAAACTAGTAACAGAAAGTTGTTCTTCACAAAGCAAAGAGTCAACCTGTGGAACTCCTTGCTGCAGGAGGCTGTGAAGGCTAGAACTAGAACAGAGTTTAAAGGGAAGTGAGATAAAGTGATGGAGGTTGGGTCCATGGAGTGGTATTAGCCAGGGGGTAGGAGTGGTGTCCCTGCCCAAAGTTTGTGGAAGGCTGGAGAGGGATGGCACGAGACAAATGGCTTGGTCACTGTCTTCGGTCCATCCCCCTCCAGGGTCTCTAGGGTTGGCCACTGTCGGCAGACAGGCTACTGGGCTAGATGGACCTTTGGTCTGACCCAGGACGGCCATTGTACGCTCAGGGCTCAGGGTCGGGGGTCTCAGTGGACCCCCTTGATTTTCATGCACACTTGCTCCTGGATGGCCAGGCTGGCAGCTCTCCTGCCCTAGACGGCCACTTTCCTGTGCCTAGTGCGGAGGTTGTGGACGAGGTCCACGATGTCCGCACTAGACCAGGCGGGTGCCTGCCTCTTGCAGTCCCGGGCAAGCTCCCGTGAGCCGCCAGCCTGGTCCCGGGAAGAGGGGCATTGCTGGGGGGCATCGGGTGGCTGGCTCGAGCCGTGCCAGGTGCGGGGTCTGCTAGCTGGGTGCTGGCAGGCTTGCACCTGGCACGGGCATCGTAGCCAGCTGGTGCCCCTTTAAGGGATCCGGGGCTGGGAGGGGGGCAATAGAGTTTCCCTGGTGTTGGCCAGAGTGGCCACCAGGGAAAGCTGGGGAGGGCTAGCCTCCCACTAGTTCGAATTAAGGGGCTACATACCCCTTAATTTGAACTAGTAAATTCGAACTTGGCTTAGTCCTCGTAGAATGAGGTTTACCTAGTTCGAACTAAGCGCTCCGCTAGTTTGAATTAAGTTCAAACTAGCGGAGAGCTAGTGTAGCGCCTATGAAAGTTAATTCGAACTAACGTTCGTTAGTTCGAATTAACTTTGTAGTGTAGACATACCTTTGGAGTTGTATGGTTATGTGAGATTAAATATTGCTGGCAGATGTTCATTACACACCGTAGAAAGCTGTAGAGCTACTGTATTACGTAGGTCTAAGTATTACTGTATGCTGATTATCATATAAATATATCGCACTGAGCACATGTATTATTAACACTAGCATGTATTAAGCAATACATTGAATGCAAATATTGTACCAGTGATATACCCTAAACTGGCCTACACCATAATCCTGCTCAATATCCTACCATGCCCTGTGTTTGCTGATGAAAGCATTTGGCACAGAGAGGAAACTTGTCAAACTCGAAGTACATTTGTTCTATGTCTTGCTATAAGGTAGGGAAGTGCCTTCATAGATTAGTACCTGGAGTGCTAGTTTGAGAAGCAAGGATAAGGAAGGAACAGAATGACGTGTCAGGGAATTGGGTTGGATTTTAGCAGCACAGAAAGAAATGTGTAACTTGCAGTGTCCTATAAGTAGCACTAGAAGTCGTGCTGTGTAGCTTTGGGAGCACAACTTGTGTGCAAGGGGAACATAACATTGCTGCATGGGAATCATAGAATCATAGAACCATAGAACTGGAAGAGACCTCAGAAGGTCATCAAGTCCAGCCCCCTCTTCTAGGCAGGACCAATCCCAACTAAATCAACCCGGCCAGGGCTTTGTCAAACTGAGACTTAAACACTGCTAGGGATGGAGACTCCACTACTTCCCTAGGTAACCCATTCCATTCCTGCTCTTGGGAGACCAATTTCATATAGAAACGTTTTCCATATTGCTAAATAAGGCTGGCTTTGGTCAGTTCAGCTCTTGAATATATTTCATAATGAACCAAAGCAATTGACTCACTTGAAATTGGGGGGAGGGATAGCTCAGTGGTTTGCGCATTGGCCTGTTAAACCCAGGGTTGTGAGTCAACTCTTTGAGGGGGCCATTTAGGGAGCTAGGGCAAATCAGTCAGGGATAGCACTTGGTCCTACCATGAGGGCAGGGGACTGGACTTGATGACCTCTCAAGGTCCCTTCCAGTTCTATGAGATAGGTATATCTCCATATTAAAAAAAAAAGACTCTCTCTCTGGTATTGGCTGATATTTTTGAAGGAGCAAAAATTCCAATTGTGTTTGATTCCCATCAACAATTTTTTTCTGAGCTCCGTCAGTTGGCCCTTTACTGTGTGCTTTGTTGCTACTGGATAGGGGAAGCTTTGGATCAGCATGTCATGCCGTACAAATCTCTGAGCATGCCACAGCTATTCAGTTATCATTATCAACCAAAGTGAATCTGATCTGAAAGGGGCATAATTGACAAGGCCTCTTTTTCATAAAAATAGGTTAACTAGCATTAATAGCATCCTTGCCCTTTAACTCAATATTAAGTGGATCCTTCTCTATGATTTTACCCGAGGTTAATGTCGGATAAACTGGGCTCGAATTACCTGGGGCAGCCCTTGTGTCTATTTTGACTATAGCCACAAGATTAGCTCACAGCAATAACTCTTCTACACTTTGGAAATTGTTGGGTGTGGGGTTAGATATTGCTGGTTCAGCTCCTACTAATGCAAGACCCTTAACTTAAGCCCTAATTTTACACTCCCATGGTCTCAGTAATGGCACTTTCTTCCCCAAAGAACCAAGGTAAGGAGCCCATTTCTACATACCTGATGCTTGCAAATAAGTAGTGATGTTTCTATGACTCCCCTAGCAGCTGCCGGTGGGCGCTCGTTGAGCCAGGGCTGTCAGGCTGCTAGTGTCACTGGCATTTGAAGAGCTCTTTGCACATGAGACCCTGTTTGCAGAAGAACAGGGAATGCGGTGTAACTCACAGTCTTGCAAATATAGAGATGATGTCCTAGACACTTAATGAGAAGAGATCTTCGTTAGAGAGCCTGCTGACACCCAGAAGATCAATTATTATTATTTATACAATTCATTTCTCTGGGAATAGTCTGTTACAGTTGGGACACACCACAGAACTTTCTCTCATACCCCCTACCCAGAAAGTGCCACACTTTTCCCCCTCACAAAGCAGAACCTTTTTGGTATGCCTGTGAGATGTAAATGAAGAGCATAGACCTAGATTGCTACTTACTTTCCTGTTAATGTTATAGTTAGAGAAACTTTAAAAACAACAAATAGACTGGTAGCATCTTAAAGACTAACAAAACATGTAGATACTATCGGGAGCTTTCGTGGGCACCGCCCTCTTCTTCAGATGCATAGAATGTTGGATGTCCAGAACTAAACCAAATAGGGGAGAAGGAAAGGGGGGGGGAGGGAAAAAATGGGAATTGGGGGAAACAAGAAGAGGCAGTGGGTATAAAGGGGATTCTCAAGGGGAAAGCCGAGCTGGAATGTAACAGGAAAAACAAATAGTCCATAAGCACCCAAGGACAAGATAGTCAAAAGAGGCTGATACGGACCATTAGTAGGTAAGTAGGAAGAGTACTAACAGCAGATACTTACACACAAAGAACCATTGAGAATAGTGATAGAGATGCAGCCATGTTAGTCTGGTGTAGCTGAAACAAAAGACAGAACTATGTAGCACTTTAAATTTGACACTTTATGTATGGGTTTAAACAAAGACTCTAATTATCTCACCCATTACGAAGATAGCTTCCCCAATTATCACCCCGATGTCATTACCTCACAGAAACTATCCTTCCCCCCTCACCCCACTCTGTTCTAAAATTTGATTTGTCAATTTCACATGTGTTCATTTTTTTGATTGTATCACTTGTATATGGTTGTGGCGATTTTCTTCCACATATTGATCTGAGGAAGTGGGTCTGGCCCACGAAAGCTCATCACCTAATAAACCATCTTGTTAGTCTTTAAAATGCTACATAGTTCTGTCTTTTGTTACAAAGAACCATTGGCACCTTCATTGTTTGGCAGGTTGATAAACCCGTATCTTTATTTAAGCCATTAGCATGAGTATTGAAATTGTGAATGAATTGTAGTTCCAGTCCTTTCCTGTGTATTTCGCTTGTGGAATTGGTCTGTAACAAAACAGCCACTTGAAGATCTGTTAATGAATGCCCATTTTCAGTTTTTATTTTGTTTGTTTTTTTCCCAAGAACGTATCAGTGTATATTATTACGACAACAAAAACTGATAAAAATTAGTGGAAAAACCGAAACCATTAATAATTTTTTTCTGGGAAAATATTAGGGCTTATTTTGACAGATGGAAGCACAAGTAAGAATGCGAGGTCGGTACACTAATGCTATGGTGAATTAAATTCAGTGTGCTTTGGGGCAGAACTAAAAGAGATCTCAGAACACAAGGCCACCTTTGAATTTAAGCTAACAATATATCTCTAAAAGTGATAAGGAGTCCTGTGGCACCTTATAGACTGAGGGTATGTCTACACTACAGTGTTATTTTGAAATATCTAATTTCAAAATAGTTATTTCAAAATATCTTATTTTGAAATAACGTGTCTACAGACAAAATACATTTCAAAATAGCTTTTTGCTATTTCAAAATAGCACATCCACACTGAGTGGATGCTGAATCACATTTAAGGCCAGTCAGAACTGGTTCCAGAAGGGCATCAGGTCAGAAGTTACCTTGTGGACAGGGTGGCCAGCAGGGCATCCTAGGAAGGGCTGGAGGCCCCCTTTTCCGAAATAAGCGTCTACACAGCGCTTATTTAGAAATAGCAGTTTCAAAATTGGCACTATTCCTTGTGGAAAGAGGTTTGCCAATTTTGAAATAAGCCTTCCACTGTTTTGATTTAATTTGGAAATAGGAGTTGACTTGTGTAGATGCTAGGAAAGTTATTTCTAAATAACGGCTGTTATTTTGAAATAACTTTGCTGTGTAGACATACCCTAACAGATTTATTAGAACATAAGCTTTCGTAGGCAAAGACCCACTTTGTCAGATGCATGTAGTGTAAATTCCAGAATCAGGTATAAATATACAGGCATAAGAAAAGAGTACCAATCAATATATCTCTAATCTCTCAGTTTTCATTTGAGCAGTTTACTGCTGTAGACTTAGAACTATTAGTCATTGAATTGTTTTATATTTAACTAGCAGATTGATCTGGTGTTGCTTAGATCCATAACTCAGTTAAGTGTTTTCTTTTGGGGTTTTGTTTTTTTGTTTGTTTTTTGAAAATAAAAGGGAAATGTACATGATTTATTTAAATGACTGCACAAATATTTATATTGAAATTGATTTTATTTTAGAATTATATGGTCAACCTAAGAAAGTCACCAATGTTTTAGTGCTGGCATGCTCGGACACTTTTCAATTTTTGATTTACTAAGCAAGTGGCTTTTAACTGAGGTGAAACGTGGGGTCCTTAGGCATACGCAGCACACGTGGCAGTATAGGGCACCTGAAAAAGTGGTGCCCCAAATTTTCAGGTGGTTCTATGCCACTGCATGGGCCTTCTCCCTGCCTTCTCCACCCCACCCACTTACTTCTCAGACTCAGACTCTTGGCTATATGGCCTGAGGGCTCCTGTCAGTGATGAGGGCAGACAGGCGCCCTGCTCAGCTCTGCAGCTTCATTCTAGCCCCACCTTCCCCCCAAGCGGCTCAGCTCCAGCCGCTTGGCAGGGAAAGGGAGAAGGGAGAGGGGAGCTCAGAGGCAGGTCCAGAGGAGGGGTCTGGTGGCCACGCACCATAGACAGCCGGGCTCCCCATGGCATGGCAATCTCTGTATCTCACACTCAGCTGTGCCCGTTGTTTCTATTCTTTCCTCCTCGGAAGTCAGGTTTTCTAGCCATTTACACCTGGGCATGTTGGGAGCAAAGACGGTGCAAATGAAGGCAGTGGTGTAAACGAGTAAAGAATCATTCCCAGCCAACCTCTACTGATTGCCAGTTAGTTAACAGCCCTGCCACTGTCGGTTTTCTGATCTTTGCCCTGATCTAAGGCCACTTTACACTGCCACAGTGGTGTTACGCAGCCTTTTTGGAAATGAGAATCAGGCTCTATGCATTGCATAAGTCACCCAACTGCGGAAGACAACCCATGTCATGGGGCGCCAAGCTGTTCAATCAACACATTGAAATAAATACGCACAATCAACAGCCCCAAAGCAGCCCACAGCATAACAGTGATTCATTCCCAATACGTGTTGCAATTAAGAAAGGTGAATGGTTGTCTGATCTAAAATTGCTTATTCATTTCCTGCTGGGGTTGGCAGGCCCTTTGTCCCAGGATCAGGTCCAGTATTCAAATATTCTATGATTGGGAATCCTGATGTGCACAGATACAACACTCGCACGTTCAGAACTCTTGTCTAATTGCAAATACAGTTAATGAAAACAGTGAGCACAGTCACAAACACCCCAGTTCCATACGATAATACAGATGGATGGCACTGGCCGCTGTTGGCAGACAGGCTACTGGGCTAGATGGACCTTTGGTCTGACCCAGTACGGCCGTTCTTATGTTCTTATGTACCAACCCCTGAGGTCACCAAGGTCCCCAGATGTGAGGTGGAACTCCCAGCCACACTACACAGCACTCCCAGCCCCAGCTCTGAGCCTCCCTCCTCCCTCCCCCACTCCAGGTTCTCATCCCCCCTCTTCCCCAGTTACTGGTACTGCAAGACAAAATACGACGTTCTGTTTTGAAAACAAAACCATGGTTTTTACTGAGTTTACAGGGAAGGGGGAAGGGAGGGGTTTTGTGGGAAAGGTACAGTAGGATAAGGCACAGGCCCCGACTGGGGAGGCCCTGAGGAGAGTTCCTGGGGTCCTGAGAGAAACTCTCCCTCAGGACCTCCCAGATGCGCACCCCCACCTGGCGGATGGCAGCGGTGTACAGCTGCTTGAAGGCCCTTCCCTGCTGGCTGGCCTCTGGCCCTCATCCAAGTAGCGAGGCCTCCCCCCTGCTCTCCACAGTGTTGTGGAGAACCCCACAGGCCGAGCCCACCTCAGGGATGCTGTGCTTCCCTATGTCCAGGAAGGTCAGGAGGCACCTGAATTGCACCTTCAAGCACCCGAAGGCGCATTCTATCTCCATGTGGGCCCTGCCCAGGCTGGCACTGAATTGGTCTCTGCTTGGGTCCTGGTGTCCAGCCTCCAGAAGCATCTCTCCACTGTGAGGTGTGGGTGCAAGGGCCTCACTCCCCCTCACAGTGGAGCACAAAGTGCTGCAGAAACTGCAGCCTGACCGTGTGGGGCCATCGTGTGCCCAGAGCCAGCTCCAGTTCCATGGCAAAGAGTGTGCTGCGGTGTCCAAAAGCTGGGCAACCAGAGCACGCACTGCTAAAGCTTTGCTGTCCCTCGGAGAGGCTGGCAAGCAATCAGCAGAAGCAGGGAAATGGCTGTCCAGGGGGGTCTGTTTCAGCACATCTCAGCTATCCTTAGGCAATAGCACATGGAAACAACTGCTCACCTAATGCCCTCCTTGAACTGGTTCAATATAAGGTTTTCTGGAAGAGATCTTCTGGAAAAGATTATTCCAAAAGAAGCTTGTAGTTTAGATGTAGCCTAGATCTCTGGAAGTGATTTTCCCACCCCCCAAAAAAGAGAGCATTCACAATGCAAAAGCACATAAAAAAGTGAACTGCTTTTTTGACAGATAGGGCACGTCTAGATTACAAGCCTCTCTTTTGAAAGAGGTCATCTAGATCATCTAGGTCATCTAGAGGTCACAACATTTTTGAAAAAGCGAGCCACATTTTCAAAAGATAGGAGCCAGGCAATCGGCACGCTTTCTTTCGAAAAAGCCCTGTTTGCGTTCAAGAGCGCCTTTTCTGAAAGAGCTCATTTGAAAAAAGGTGTTCTTCCTCATAAAATGAGGCTTACCGCTGTTGAAACATCCACCACTTTCTTTCGATTTAATTTCGAAAAACGTGGTGGCAGTCTAGAGGCAGCGGAAGGTTTTTTTCTCAAAAAAGGCCACTTTTTTTTATGAAATAACCAGGTAATCGAGACAGAGCCATAGTTTTCATACTGAATGGACTCTATCGTGCATGTAAGCTGTGATTCCTATGGACGGAGTAGTCACTAGGGCACCTGTGCTTTTTCTTCTTTACACTTCTGGCAAAAGAACTCCCTTTTCCCCATCCACAGTTGTCTTTTTCTGAAAGAGCTCTTTCGGAAAAAAGCGTCTTCCCTGTAAAATCAGGATTACCAATGCCTGAAAGCCCCTTCTGTTCTTTCGATTTACTTTCAGAGGAACACAATTGCAGTGTGAAAGTAACTCAGGTTTTGTCAGAAAAATGGCTGTTTTTGCAACAAAATTCTGTAGTGTAGACATACCCAAAGTGAAGAAAGAAAGAAAGAAAGAAAGAAAGAAAGAAAGAAAGAAAGAAAGAAAGAAAGAAAGAAAGAAGTTCTTTTATCCAAGACACAAATGAGTTTAACAAAATGTATCAGTTCATCCCTATTTTGTGATAGACTTCAATTCGATCTTTTGATTTCTATACCTATTTCTGAAAGCTATGACTTTCAGAATAGTTTTTCTCAGGGACTGATGGACCTCCTTGTTTCTCAGGCAGTAGATGACGGGGTTGATCATGGGATTCAGGACTGTGTAGAAGACAGAGAGTATTTTGTGTAAGACCTTGGGAGTATTGGCCGTTGGAACCACATACACAGCGATCAGCGTCCCATAGTAAATTGTAACCACAGTGAGGTGGGAGGAGCAGGTGGAAAAGGCCTTTTGTCTTCCAGTGCTGGAAGGGATTCTCAGGATGGTGCTGATGATGCAAATGTAGGACGTCAGGGTCAGAAGAAAAGGAACAAGTGTCCCTATGGCAGAGATAATAAATGTTACCAGTTGCACAGTCTGAGTATCAACACAGGCCACTTTTATCATGGGTAAAATATCACAAAAGAAATGGTCAATCTCTTTGGAATCACAGAACTGTAAATGGAAGAAGAAAGTATAGACTATGGTGCACAGCAGGAAGGCAATTATCCAGGACCACACCACTAGCTGGCCACATACCCGGCTGGTCATCAGGGCAGAGTAGCGAAGGGGGTGGCATATGGCTACGTACCGATCGTAGGACATGGCCGTGAGCAGCAGACATTCTGCAGCTGAAATGATGCCAAACAAATATGACTGCACAATGCAGCCCTTCACCGAGACGGCTCTGTCCCCCGTCAGGAGACTGGCCAGCAGCCGGGGCAGGATGGCGGAGGTGTAACAGATCTCCAGGAAGGACAAATTCCCCAGTAAGAAGTACATGGGGGTGTGAAGGTGCAGATCGGCCACCACTAGCTCAATGATGAGAAGGTTCCCGCCCATTGTTGCAACGTAGATCAGCAGAAAGAGCAGGAAGAGAAGGGGCTGCAGTTCAGGGCCATCCCCAAATCCTAGGAGGATGAATTCCATGATGATAGTTTGATTTCTTCCTTCTGCTTTCTCCATAAGGGCTACCTAGGGACAGAAAACCATGACAGATTGATCGAGTGCACCAGGTCAGCTTGTGCTGTCCAGTACATGGGGTAGGTCACCTTGTACCAATGCAGCTCTCTGTTCGGTGAATGAAGTTGTCAATCAGCAAAATGACTTATATTATTAAGAATTTGTGCTGCTGATATAGGTGAATGAAGCATATGAAACTGTATTGATTATAGAAATGTGCAGTCTGACACCCGGATTTCTGTCTGGGACTTTGAAATCTATTCTCATAGCAGCATCAAAGCAATAAATCTCGAAGACATAATAAAAAAAGTTTGGAAAGGCGTTCAACCAAGGGGACAACTACGTTGTAACTCATGGGTGGGCAGTAAAATGGCAGTGGTTCACCAGGGTTAGCCGCTGGTGAGACATTGCCATTATATTTACTTGTGCCACCGCAGGTACAGGTGATCACAGCTCTCACTGGCTGGGAACAAGGACCCGTATCCAACGGGAGCTGTGATTCCCCCATAGCTGTGGATGTCCAGGTAAATATGGCAGTATGATAGCCCATCAAATGCTGAACCAGGCAGACTGGATCCAGCTCATACACTGGTATTTTCCCAACCGTGCTGTAGCTCATAAGCGTAATTCCCGGTTTAGGTCAATGTACGAGCATGAGTTTGGATCAAGGTAGCAGGATAAAATGAGCAGTGAGAACTGAACAGCAAAGTCTGTGGTTTCAGATACCACCTGTGTGTGTTCCTAAGATCTAAAATGGGGTTGTTTGCAGAGAGGGAGAGAGTGTTTATTTCCCCAAATTTTATGAGCTGTAAAATACAGACCTGTTAAAACATAGTAGCAGATCCTTGCTGTTAAACTAAAAGTATCAGTGCCAATATATCTGAAAACTCTCATTTACTTTCCCCTGCAGATGTTGTGATATACCCTACTTTCTAATCTCTTCTTCTACTTTCTTAAGATGCACTCATATAAACTATGCCTACACTGCGTGTGGCAACAATATATTGTGCCACATAAATGTATTTGATAAAAATGGAAATCCAACAAACCCACACACATGTAGAGAAGAGACATTATTTGTATTCATATTTTTCTGAGCTTTTAGCAGGTTTTATGTCCTCAGAGGTGTCATCATTTAAATAGTTCTATATATTTTACTGTGTTTTTTAAAAATGTGTAGCCGCTTTGCATATTTCATCTAGAAAGGCGGAGTAAAAATAGTTCAAATGAAAACAAACAATAAAACAAATTAAAACTCATGTGGTCAAACATAAACCACATGCACAAGGAGACAAGAAGATAGGTAAATTCCTGGAGGCTGGGTCCATCAACAGCCGTTAGGCAGGATGGGCAGGCATGGTGTTCCTGGCCTCTGTTTGCTACAAGCTGGGAATACTTGAAAAAGAATGGGTCACTTTGTCATTCCCTCTTCTGATCACTCCCTCTGGGCACCTGGCATTGACAACTGTTGGAAGACAAGACTCTGGTCTAGATGGACGTTTGGTATGGCCCAGTGTGGATGTTATTACGTTCTTAGTCGAAGAACCATCCATGGCCCTTTCTTAGGGTACGTCTAGACTACAGGGTTTTGTCGACAGAAGTTTTGTCGACAGTATCTGTCGACAAAACTTCTGTCGACAAAGAGCGTCTAGACACATTCAGTTCTGTCGACTAAACAAGCTGCTTTGTCGACAAAACCCTGTAGTCTAGACACAACCCTACATGCAATAACACCTTCTGTCGACAGAAGGTGTTATGCCTCGTAAAATGAGGTTTACCAGCATCGACAAAACTGCTGAGTTCTGTCGACGTTATGTCGACAGAACTCAGCGGTAGTGTAGACGCAGGTATAGTTTTGTCGACAAAAGTCCACTTTTGTTGACAAAACTCAGTAGTCTAGACACACCCTTAGACACATATTGCGGTAATCCAGCTACTTTGTATTTACTTTCTCACCTCAATCATATTCAATCAGAGATGGTGGATGCCTAAGAAGGCTTTTTTCTTTTCTAAATTAGATTTTTTTCATTTAATTGTGCTGCTTAATATTACACAGAGCTGATCTAATGATGGATTTGCCAAATGCTTGCCCTTCCTTTACATATTCATACTACAATTTCCATTCTTTTCTATTATTGATAGTTTTCAATTATGTCAGAAAGCGGTCTTTTTTTCCTACAGCTCTTCCTGATATATTTTCATGTGATTCCCTTTTCCAGAAGTTAATGTCTGTCCCAGTTGGCCATTTCTTCTGATGAGATGATGTCATGTCCCTTGATAGGTTTCCAGATGGGAATTTGAAATAATTGCATAGAGAAAAGTTAATATTTATGTGGAAAAAAGAATAGCAATGGCACAAGGACTGTGTTATTAAGAACCTCAAAGGGGGAGTTCTGGAAAACAGCCATTTCTAAAGGGATTGTTACCGAGATAGCAGAACGGCTGACTCCAAAGACAAAGCACTAGAAGAAAGGGACGGTCAGACTTCAGTGGAAATTAATGCAGAAGGAACTTTTGATCTAAATGGAGTGTTGGATGAGTAGATCTGCTAGAATAATAAAAAAGGGAACCAATGTCAGTGGCATTTTGTCGGAAGAAGAAAATGAAATGCTCCAATTGAAACAATTTCTTGGTTAAAGCCTCCAGGTCAGTCTGATCTCTAGACCTGGAAATCCAAACACTGGCTGTGAAGACCCCATTGTCTGATGCATGAATCAATGTGTTGACACTGGAGGTGGTTTTAAAGCACAAATGGGAATTAGGTACCAAACTGCCTTTGAATGTAATATGCTACGTGGACAGTTGGTCTGACCCAGTGTGGCCACCATGTTCTAAATCTGAGAGCCATTCACTGCTCCTTCTTTGGCAAGCTTTGCCATAACCCATCCGTGGTGGGTTCCTCCTGGTGTTCTACCTAAAATTAGGTAGTATTGGGTCTACTGACTCTCCCACTCTGGGCCCCATCTCACATTGGGCTGCTCTTACAAGCTGCCAACCCAGCCTCTGTCCTGCATTTTCACCAGAATTCCCACGGGTAGGGACTCACCGAGCTGCAGATACAAGCAGGTTGACTGTGCCAGCCTCAGCATGAATAGACTCTAAAGGAAAAGCAGTGAAAAAAACCATTCGCTCCCCGGCGTGGTCCCCACAGCTGTCCCACGCTTCCCTGGTCACCGCACCGATGGGTATGAATTTGGTACCTACTTCATCCCTTCCTCAGTGAGGAGAGGGATATGCACACATGTGCTAAGCAAACTGAAAGGCACACTGGGTTATCTTCAACTCCAGACTATGTTAAAGAGTGATGCTAAGTGATTACAAGGGTGAGCAAACAGATCAGAGCAGGTCTCCTGCAGACACCCAGCAACACCAAATAAGCATAACACATGGGCTGGACTATGAGCAAGCTGTTCCTTACCCTGATGGACAATACCAGCTCTGTGGCAGATTCGCTGCTTGGGTGTATCAAGTTGCCATCGCAGGCTAGGAAACACTCTGACCTGGGCCCAGCATTTCCCCAACCTGGGTCTTTGTCCCTCAGATTTTTCCAGGAGGCCTCTTGTGTGGAGAATGAAGAAGAACCGACAAGATCTTTCCCAGCCTTTTATAGCTTTAGGACAGAGCGGGGACCTTGCTCTTTCACAGTTTGGTTCCCAGAGCAATTTGTGGAAAAATACAGCTCTCCCAAGATGGCACGAAGACACTCGGGGCCTAGCCACCCGCCCTTGTAGCGCCATAGCAACCGTTCTTCACCGGCTCTCTGGAGTGTTCTCAGGAGGCTCGCCAGGTGGGAGAGAAGCATCTCGTAAGGACTGTTGTCTCCCTGAATGGCTTACGATCGTGAATAGGCCCTTCCCAAACAGCTCCCTAGATTGAACACATCTTCCCTATCAGGCATCACCCATTAAAAATAATAATATGCAGTTGATATTCTTAACTTCCGTTACAGAAACCATGGCGGCAAACAAACAGGATAATCATGTTCAGCAAACTGTCACTTTTCCAATGATGCCGTAAAGGATCACCTTGCACAAAATGCCTCACAACTACGCTGTGATCATAACACAATAAAGAATATGATGTGCACTGTCAGCTCATCTTCCTTCCTTTACCCTGCCCCTGGATTAAACAAGCAGGCATATTCTTTTTGACTCGGTGGATGCCTGACCAAGTAATTTTCTTTTATAAACCAGGTTATTTCATGTTGACTGTGCGGCGTCAGCTTTCTCTCTGATTATCTAGTCAGCTGCTCCCAGCACTGTAGGTCTCTAAACTCAACTTGAAGCCTGCTTTTTGCAGTCACGTGCTTTAGGGGGCTAAGGATTCTGTCTGCAGCCTGATATCAGGCATCGGGACATGAACACCACGAAGTTCCTCCTCCTTACTCATCTACTGGGCCCAGTCTGAGAGGGGAGCTCACCTGAAGAGCTGGGCTGGAAGGAGATGTTAGATTTAAATCAAGCCTTCTATCCTCTTAGAAGATTGCAGAGAAGAAACAATCCCCCGGCAGAGTTCCCTTTCTCAGCCCAGCTTTCGGAGCTCACCCAGTAATAACGAAATCATGCACAGAGGTAACAGCGACTGTAAATCTTTATTTACTGGGGTCATTTGGTGTAGGGAGGGAAGGAAGGATGAAAGATACTGGAGAACAGCCATGATGCACAAACACACTCAGGCTGCTGAAAGAGGGAGAATCAATGTGTTGCCCAAAGATGGACACGGAAGATGCAGCTGATGGACCCAGAACCCAGGGGTGGTATTGATCTAGCACCCTATCTAAATCTATCTAGAAATCCCAACCTTAGCCCCTTTTTGTGCTGTCTTCTTTAACTCAGATGTGCACCATATGTGGGTTTGTGCTTCTCTCTCAAAGTAACAAAACCCCAACAATCCAAGAATGTAGTCCCTCTGCTAGTAAAGCTAAGCTGGGACAGCCGAGACGTGCCGCGGTCCCGCCACCCACATCCTCCGTGGCTTTGCTCCACATCTCCCTGGTCTGCTGCCTCCCCCCCCCCAACAGACCAGGGAGACACGGAGCAGCTTTTCTCGCCGTGGAGGATGCGGGCGGTGGGACCACGGCACATCTGGGTGGTCCTGCCGCCCGCGTCCTCTGCGGCGAGACAAGCCCCATTCGTATGTAGGGATCCGACATAAGTCGGAGCCACGTAACTCGGGGACTGCCTGTATCACAAAAGAAATGCTCAATCTCTTTAGAATCACAGAACTGTAAATGGAAGAAGAAAGTATAGACTATGGTGTACAGTAGAAAGGCACTTATCCAGGACCCTGCCACTAGTTGGCCACACACCCCACCGTTCATCAGGGCAGCGTAGCTGAGGGGTTGGCATATGGCTAAATACCAATCATAGCACATTGCCGCGAGCAGCAAACTTTCTGAAGCAGAAATAATACTAAACAAATATGATTGCACAATGCAGCCCTGAGCTGAGACAGCTCTATCCTCTGTCAGGAGACTGGCCAGCAGCCGGGGCAGGATGGCAGTTCTGTAACAAACAGAGATCCAGAAAGGACAAGTTCCCCACGAAGTAGTACATGGGGGTGTGAAGGTGCCGATCAGTCAAAACTAGTCCAATAATGAGAATACTCCCAGCCATTGTCACAATGTAGATCAGCAGAAATAATAGGAAGAGAAAGGGCTGCAGTTCAGGTCCATCCCCAAATCCTAGGAGGATGAATTCAGTAATTATAGTTTGATTTCTTCCTTTGCTTTCTCCATAAGGAGTACCTAGAGACAGAAAATCATGACCTATTGATGGAGTGCACCCAGTCGGCTCATGCAGCCGGTTTCATTGGGGTAGGTAACCTTGTACCAATGCAGCTCTTTGTTTCATGAATAATGTTGTCAATCAGCAAGAGAAAGTCTCGTATTCTTAAGAAGTTGTGCTGACGATATAGGTGAATGAATAGCATGAAACCATATTGAATTATAGAAATGTGCCATCTGACACTCATTAGCACTCCTCACCTGTAGGAGTCTTTCAGTCTGGGATTTTGAAATCACTTTTTATTGCAGTATCAGAGCAAGAAATCTAGAAGACATAATAAAAAAGAGATTAGAAAGGAGTTCAATCAAGGAAACAACTACCTTTTAGCTCATGAGTGGGCCATAAATTGGTGGTTGTTCTCCAGGTTTAGCACCTGGTGGGCCATTGCAACTATATTTACTTGTGCCCCCACAGGTAGAGGTGATCACAGCAGCAACCTACGTCTAACAGAAGCTATACCTATTGTCTACAGCTAGAAGAGACCTTGAGAGGTCATTGAGTCCAGTCCCCTGCCTTCATGGCAGAGCTAAGTACCCTCCCTGACAGATTTGCCCTAAAGCCATAAACAGTCTCCCCAGAATTGAACTCACAACCCTGGATTTAGCAGGCCAATGCTCAAACCACCAAGCTATCCCTCTGCATAGCCATATATGTACAGGTAAATATGGTGGGAGTGTGGGAACCCCATCAAGGGCTAACCCAGACAGACTGGATCCAGTCCACAGACTGGTATTTCCCCAACCATGTTGTAGGTCATATGTGTCATTCCCAGTTTCGGTCGATGTACAGGCATGAGCTTTGATCAAGCTAGCAAGATAAAATAAGTTGTGAGAACCCAGCAGAAAAGGCTGTAGTTTGGGATAGCCACCTGTGTGTGTTCCTAGGATCTCAGACGGGATTGTTCACAGAGAGAGAGAGATTATTTATCTACCCAAATGTTATGAGCTGTAAAATAGATCAGTTTCAAAACAGTAGCAGATCCTTGCTGTTAAACTGCAAGTATCAGTGCCAATAAATCTGAAAACTCTTATTTACTTTTCCCTGCAGACGTTGTGATATCTCGTACGTTGTAATCTCTTCATCCACTGACTTACAATGTGCCCATATATACTATGTCTACACTGGGTGTGGCAATAATACATTGACATGGGTTTATCCATCTGTATTTCCATAACCTATACTTACCCCATTTGCTCTAGAATCACTTGAGGTGCTAGTTGTCATCTTCCTCATCACCTGCCCCTTCCCCATCATCACCAGGGGCCTCACTCTGGCACCTGCCAAGGACGACATCTCCTTCCCCTACTGCCCTTCGGTGGAATGCCATTTTTATCACATTACGCTGATGTTGTCGTGTTTGATGCATATTCAGTCGGAAATTTCCTTTTCTCCTTCTATGTATTTCCTCCCCATACTAATAGGTAAGTGTCTTTTTCCAATATGTCAGTATGTCATTGAGCTCAACTTATTATCATGTGTGTCAATTCGTTACCATAGAGGCCTTTTGTGGTTGTCTATCCCATTTATTATTTCTGTCCTACCCAGATATCAATGCTCTACAGCCAAAATGCTTCTGAAATAAAGGTAGTCAAACTTTACTAACTCTGGGTCACGGAGAACGAAAATGATGCTTAAAATTGTTGATTGGCTCTAGTTTTCAAGATATGCTATTGGGTCAGTATATATGACCCTTGACTTGCGAATGGCGGAGGATAAGTGAGTTATAAAGGGAAGGGATCTCAATTTAAACCAGAAATGACTAAAATACATCTTTGACTGGATCTATGAATAAATCTATGAGGGTATGTCTACACTACAGCGCTAGTTCGAACTAACTTAGTTCGAATTAGTTAATTCGAACTAAGCTAGTTCGAACTAACGCATCTAGAACTAAAAACTAGTTCGAACTAGCGTTTTGCTAGTTCGAACTAGTAAGTCCACATTGAGTGGACTCTGAACAGGGCTTAAGGATGGCCGGAAGCAGTGCCGGCAGGGCATAAAAGGAGGACTTAGAGCATGGAGATACTGTCTCAGGCTAGCCGAGGGCTGCGCTTAAAGGGTCCCGACCCCCACCCCGGACACACAGTTCTAAGGGGTGCCCCGCTTGCAAAGAAGTTCTGGCTTGGAGTGCCCTGAGTGCCCACACTGGGCACATCACACCACTCGGCCATCAGCCCGGCTGCACTTGCCGCAGGCTGCCATCTGGGGAGAGGGAGTAATTGGGGGGCTGCAGGAGAGCTTCCACCCCCAGAAGCCCGCAGAGCCAGCCCAGTCCTCCCCATCGGGGGCTCGTACCCCATTCCTCCCTCACCTCCTTCCACTTACCCTTCCCTAGCCCCCCTTCTTATTGATGTACAAAATAAAGATAATGTTTCTTCCAACATTGACTCTGTCTTTATTGAAAAAAACTGGGGGAGACTGGGAAAAGGAGGTGGGAGAGGGGAAGAGAAAGGCTGGGAGAGGGGAGGGCAACTAACATGATCAGGGGTTGGGAACAGGTCCCAGATGAAGAGAGGCTACAGAGACTGGGACTGTTCAGCTTAGAAAAGAGGAGACGGAGGGGGGACAGGATAGAGGTCTCTAAAAGCAGGGGTTGGGTGGAGAGGGTGCATTCAGAAAAGTTCTTCCTGAGTTCCCATAAAGAAGGACTAGAGGACACCAAAGGAAAGGAATGGGTAGCAGGCTTGAAACTAGTAAGAGAAAGTTGTTGTTGTTGTTGACGACAAAGCAAATAGTTAACCTGTGGAACTCCTTGCTGCAGGAGGCTGTGAAGGCTACAACTAGAACAGAGTTTAAAGGGAAGTGAGATAAAGTGATGGAGGTTGGGTCCATGGAGTCCTATTAGCCAGAGGGTAGGAGTGGTGTCCCTGCCCAAAGTTTGTGGAAGGCTGGAGAGGGATGGCACGAGACAAATGGCTTGGTCACTGTCTTCGGTCCATCCCCTCCAGGGTCCCTAGGGTTGGCCGCTGTTGGCAGACAGGCTACTGGGCTAGATGGACCTTTGGTCTGACCCAGGACGGCCATTGTAAGCTCAGGGCTCAGTGTCGGGGGTCTCAGTGGACCCCCTTGATTTTCATGCACACCTGGTCCTGGGTGGCCAGGCTGGCAGCTCTCCTGCCCTAGACGGCCACTTTCCTGTGCCTAGTGCAGAGATCGTGGACGAGGTCCACAATGTCCGCACTAGCCCAGGAAGGTGCCCGCCTCTTGCGGTCCAGGGCAAGCTCCCGGGAGCCGCCAACCTGGTCCCGGCAAGAGGGGGTGGGCTGGGGGGCATCGGGTGGGTGGCTCTGTGCCGTGCCAGGTGCAGGGTCTGCTAGCTGGGTGCTGGCAGGCTTGCACCTGGCACGGGCACCGTAGCCAGCCCGTGCCCCTTTAAGGGGTCCGGGGCAGGGAGGGGGGCATAGAGTTTTCCTGGTGTTGGCCAGAGTGGCCACCAGGGAAAGCTGGGGAGGGCTAGCCTCCCACTAGTTCGAACTAAAGGGCTACACAGCCCTTAGTTCGAACTAGCTAGTTCGAACTAGGCGTTAGTCCTCGTAAAATGAGGTTTACCTAGTTCGAACTAAGCGCTCCGCTAGTTCGATTCAAATTCGAACTAGCGGAGCGCTAGTGTAGCACCTATTAAAGTTAGTTCGAACTAACGTCCGTTAGTTCGAACTAACTTTGTATTGTAGACATACCCTGACTGGGTTTGGACAGTACTTGCTTTTTAGGCAAAACAATGAATGATGCAATCTGAAGCTGGTATTGCATCATACATGATATGAATTGCATCATGTTATTCCTAGAAGTCATGGATGATGCAATCATAATGAAGTTTACATCACTCTGCTGAACAAATTGCCCTATATCAGCTCTAGAAATCATACAGTGTCGTGCTCTCTTATTTGTCAGTGTTTGATGTTGCAAAGGGACACATTTCTGTTTAGCTGAAGTGAGCAGAGATGCCTCGTACTTGTGTGAACAGGTGCTATTCCCCGTGGAATGAGGTTTACCAGTTTTGAAATAAGCCTTCCGCTATTTCAAATTAATTTGGAAATAGCAGTTGGCTTGTGTAGACTCTAGGAAAGTTATTTCTAAATAACGGCTGTTATTTTGAAATAACTTTGCTGTGTAGACATACCCTTAGTCTGTACAAAGGGCGAGGGAGAGGTTCAATTATTCTCCATCATGCTGTTAATCCTGTTTGCTGATGACCCTTGTAGTTCGATATGGTGATTAGATACAGTCATGTATCCAACTTGAGCCCTGTTGCTAAAACAGATCGATTGTGGTAACTGTGACGGCGCGTTGGGGGTTCCCCGTCTCCTGCACCCCGAAATGGCACAAACAGACTGCACCAGCCGGTGGAATAGAGGAAGTTTATTGCCTCTCCAGGATACAGCACAGCACAGATGTAGTCTGGCCACAGAGCTGGGCTAGGATGCCTCAGGCCCCCTTGAGATGGGGGAGACTGGGCCCCTAAACTCCAGCCCCTTCTCCTAGGCTCTCCTCCATGCTCTCCCACAGTAACTAACTAAATTCCCTTGCAGCCCTGCCCCCCCAGTCAGGGCCGCATTCCACCTTCCTTTGTTCCTCTCCATGGGGGGTGTCTGGCCACTGGTTCAACCAGTTTGGCCTTACCTCTGCCTAGCGAGGTTTTCCCTGCTGGGTCTTGCTCCAGACAGCAGGGGTCACCACAGCCCAGCAAGTACCCCCACTACGTCACAGTTCTCCCCCCTCCGAGAGCGAACTGAGCAGGGTCACTCCGCTCGTGACCTAGGGAAGTTCGGGTCCTCTGCGTGGGAACCCGCCCCGGGGACATGGGTACTCCCCTTGACTCAGGCCGGCCGTGGCAAGGCCCCACATGAGCTGGCTTCCCTCTGTCCACTCGCCGCCCCGCTCCAGGGCGACTGGCGCAGGCCTGTCCTTGGGGGTCACACCCACCCTTCCGCTGGCCTTGATCTCTGGCCAGGGTCTCTCGGGCCGGGGCCATGAGCCCAGCGAGCCTTCTCTGGACAGCCAGGGCGGCTTCCACCCCCGAAGCTCCATCCAGGGAGGTCTTCCCCTCCCATAACTCTCTCAGCAAGCCCAGAGGGTCTATCTGGGGTAGAGACCCCCAAGCCGCTTTCCTCCTGTCTTGGGCCTTCCCGCCCCTCTGGCAGGAGTCACAGGACCGGCAGTACCGCTGCACGGCTGTAAAGATTCCCGGCCAATAGAAGTGCTGGAGCAGCTTCAGCTGGGTGCTCCGGATCCCCCGGTGGCCCCCAACGGGGACATCGTGGGCCAAATACAGCAGCTCGAGGCGATACTTTCGGGGGACGACCAGCTGCCGCTGGACCCCCCATGCCCTCGCCTTCCTGGGGGGGAGCCACTCACGGAACAGGAGCCCACGCTCCCGCAGGAATCTCTCCTGGCCTCCTCTCCCCCGGGGCTGAGCTGCATGGAGGCCAGCCTGGTCCCTCAGCCTCTGCAAGGAGGGGTCTGCCTGCACCTCAGCCTGGAATTCAGCTGCTGAGGCAGGGATCGGGACCTGTCCCCCACCTCTGCCTAGGTCCGGAGTCCCAGCCTGGCTGGACCCCGTGTCCACTGGGATGGGACCCTGAGGACGCTGCCAGGAGTCCTTCCCTGGACCCACGTTGTCAGCCCCCCGCTGGCTCTGGCTCCGGGTAGTGACTAGAGCCCGCTGGGATTCATGGGGCCACTCCTCTAGGTCATTCCCCATCAGCACCTCGGTGGGCAAGTGCGGGTGCACCCCCACTTCCTTGAGGCCCTCCTTGGCCCCCCATTTCAGATGCACCCTGGCTACAGGCACCTTAAACGGGGACCCGTCTATGCCCTTCAGGGTCAGCTGCGCGTGGGGTAGTATCCGCTCCGGGGCCACTATGTCGGATCGGGCCAGAGTCACCTCCGCCCCCGTGTCCCAGAAGCCCGTCACCTTCCTACCATCCACCTCCAGGGGTATGAGGCACTCGCTCCGCAGGGGCCGTCCTGCCCCCACCCGGTACACGGAGAAATCCGCCTCCTGAGAATCAGACCTCCCAGGGGAGGTGCACTGAGCATCCTTCCCCTCTCTCTGAGCTGAGGTTTGCCTGCCAGCCCCTGCCTCTGGGGCAGCCTGCCCTTCCCCCCGCCCCAGCCAGTTAACCCTGGAAAGTCCCCGGTCCTGGGACCTGGTGCACTGAGCCCTCTTGTGGCCTTTTTGCCCACAGCGATGGCAAGTTAGGCTTTGGGCTGTCTCTGTCCAGGCCCTGGCTGGTTCTCCGGGGCGCAGACGACCTGTTCCTTGGTCTCGCCCCGTAGTTGACTCCCTCCGTCGCTCAGCCGAGATCCGGTCTCTGCGCGGTTCCCTCTCTCTCCGGGACTCCCGTTCACACCCGGACCGGCTCTCCGTGAACTCATCCGCCAGTCTCCTGGCCTCCTGGGGGTTCTCTGGTCTCCGGTCCTTGAGCCACAGCCTCAGTTTGGGTGGGCACGCTTCATAGAACTGCTCCATCATGACCAGCTTGAGCAGCTCCTCTGCGGTCTGGGCTCCGACTCCAGACACCCACTTGCGGCAGTATTGCGCCAGGCGGGAGGCCAGGCCCACATAGGTCTCCCGTGGCCCTTTCTGTACCCCCCGGAACTTCTTCCTGTACATCTCGGGGGTCAGCCCGAACTTGTGCAGCAGGGCCTCCTTGACTCGGTTGTAATCCCCTGGCTGTAGGTCCTCCAGCTGACTGAGCACTCCGGCCGCCTCCTGGTTCAGTGCGGGGATGAGCTCCTGCAGCCAGTCAGCTGTGGGGACCCGTTGCAGTCCACAGGCCCTCTCAAAGGCACTGAGGAACCCGTCTATGTCACCCATGTCCTTCAGTTGGGCCACCCCGAGCCTCTCCAAGCGTCTGGCAGTCCTGGGACCCTGGGGCCCATCCGCACTTGGCGCAGCCGGTGCCCCGCCGGTTCTCCGCTCTGCCATGGCCAGCTCATGCTGTCGCTGCCTCTCTCGATCTTGGCGTTCCTTCTCTCGGTCCTCTACTTCCAATTCCCTGATCCGCAGCTGGATCTCCAGCCGCCGCAGCTCCGCTGGGCTGGCCCCTGCCCTAGATGGGCTACGGCTTGCAGGCCTCCCGGGAGACGCTGTCTCATCTCTCCGGTGGGTTCCAGCGCTCCTCCCCCTCTCTGAGCCTGACACACTCTCAGGGGGGGTCTGGCTGCTTCCCCTGGGGACAAGATCCTGGCCCTGTGGCTGGTCATTCTCTTCCAGCTGGGTAATCAGCTGGGCCTTGGTTGCTTTCCGCACAGGCAAGCCCCTCTCTCTGCACAGCCCCACCAGCTCTGCCTTCAAGAGTCGGGCGTAGGCCATCTGCCCGCTGGGCCCCTCGGTGCAGACTCACCAGTCTAGTGCTGCAGCGCCCCACGATTCCCAGGAACCGCTTCGCTCTGTCTCCAGCACGCCTGGCTCCAGGGCTCTTGCTTCTACTGCGCCTTGTCGCTTGCCGCTGGAAGCTCCATCCACGGGGTGCAGTGCATCCCACTTCTGACACCAGTGTGACGGCGCGTTGGGGGTTCCCCGTCTCCTGCACCCCGAAATGGCACAAACAGACTGCACCAGCCGGTGGAATAGAGGAAGTTTATTGCCTCTCCAGGATACAGCACAGCACAGATGTAGTCTGGCCACAGAGCTGGGCTAGGATGCCTCAGGCCCCCTTGAGATGGGGGAGACTGGGCCCCTAAACTCCAGCCCCTTCTCCTAGGCTCTCCTCCATGCTCTCCCACAGTAACTAACCAAATTCCCTTGCAGCCCTGCCCCCCCAGTCAGGGCAGCATCCACCTTCCTTTGTTCCTCTCCATGGGGGGTGTCTGGCCACTGGTTCAACCAGTTTGGCCTTACCTCTGCCTAGCGAGGTTTCCCCTGCTGGGTCTTGCTCCAGACAGCAGGGGTCACCACAGCCCAGCAAGTACCCCCACTACGTCACAGTAACTATCTGTACAGCATACTCCAAGAAAATAATCCAAGAAACACTGCAGTCTGCAAAACAAACCTACAACAATATCCTACGGAGAGTTATTCTTTCTGTTATGTCATAACAAGAAACTTGGTTAAACTGAATAGAGGGCTAACTCCTGTTTGCCATCTTCCTATCAATTTCCACTGAACTGGTGTTTTGTGCAAGAAACTAAACAGTATTAAAAATCCCCTAATTTGAGGATCTAAAGGTGGTTAATTAAAAAATATGCCACTGTTAAAACGTTATCTCCAATATTGTCTATTATAATTAGTTTATGATAATCTTTAATTCCCCTTTTTTTATTCTATAACTGTTCTCTCTCACTCTATTTAGACTAGCTAAGCGACATGACTCCTATCCACTATCCTACACAAAACTGCCTAGCGAGCAACTTTTATTTCCTTATGTGTATTTTTCTTTGACAATAAAGAGACTATCTCTGTAGGGCTAGGAGGGGAGGGTTTGAATTGCAATTTATTGTTGTGAGGAATCCTCATAAGCAGACAGTCAAAGCAAAGAATATTACCCCACATAAGAATAGAGGAAATTATTTTCATTCTCTAGCTATACATCTATGTACCATCTACACAACATTTGGTGCAATAGCGTGATACATTGACAGCACCTCTCACAGTTACATGCACTTTGAACCCAGCTCTTACCTATGTGTGTAATATACAATATGTGCAGTGTGCATCTGACTCCAGAATATCCAGGTGAAATTCTCTGGACATCAGACCAGACAATCAAAATGGTCCCCTCGTGCCTTGTAATCAATGAATCTGTGCTGTGTGCTGGGGGGTTCTCATGCAACCCGCCAGCACAGAGCTCCACACCTGTCCGAGGGTAAAGGCAGGGAGGAACCATCTCCCAGTATTGTTATGGAACCTGGTCAGGTCAGGCATTGGAAGATCTGTCAGAGTCTGACCATTCAGAAGTGCTGGGGAATATTGGTTAGAATTAGGAGAAATGCATCCGACAGCCAAACAAATCCCAGCCCAGCCCTTCCCAGAACCTCACGTGCTGCACTTGGCTGGCACAGCAGCAAAAGGAGAAACCCAAATGGACTTCTCTGTAACTCATTTTGGAAGATTTCCAGTTTGAATATTCTAGTGAAAATTGTTAAATTTGCCCCAAAATAGGTGAATGTTTTGTGAAATATTTACCATTTTGAGCTATTTTTTTCCCTTTGACATTTCTAAATTTGAAGGTTGAGCCCTGGAGATCCACGGATATTCCTTTCATATCTGTGGGTATCTATCAATTGCTCATGTGGGTGTGGATATCCAGCATTCATGTTTGAGGATAGGGATGCAAATAGAAATGTTGTATCCACACAGGGCACTAAAGACAGAAAATCAAGATTATACTTGAACTAAATATACTTATTTGAGTGATGGAAACTTCCTTCCTACTAAGATTTCTTTCTCTAAAAACATTTCTCTTCCAATTTTCCTGACAGATTTAGAACAGGTCATCATTTTGCAATGACCCTCCGTTAAAAAGTGAGGGTCCTCAGGAGAAACTGCAATGAAATATTAATGAATTTCCCTCTTTTGCACCTTTCCAATTAACTCTCCTTTTCATTCGCTAATATCTCTGGCTGTGTGAGAACAAGGCCTTTCCGACAGTGTTTCGAAAGGCTCCGTGCACATCTTTGTTCCTCAGTGTGTATATTATGGGGTTCAACATGGGTGTCACAACTGTGTATATGATGGAAATCAATTGATCACTTTCTGGGGTGGAGCTAGACGTGGGTTTTATGTAACTCAAAAGGCCAGTTCCATAAAGCAAAGTCACCACCGTGAGGTGGGAGGAGCAGGTGGAGAAGGCTTTATGCCTCCCCTCTGCCGAAGGCAGCCTGAGGATGGTGGAGATGATGCGGACGTACGACAGGACTATCAATAAAAAGGGGCCTATAATGAACAGAGCTAGCACAGAGAGGCCCACGATCACATTCTTTCTTATGCCTGTGCAGAGCATTTTCTCTAATGTTGGGGCACAGCAGAAATAATGGTGGATGCGGTGGGAGCCACAGAAAGACTGACTGAAGAGCCACGTGGTCTGAGCTACTGCCACTGACATACTGATGAACCACGAAGCAGCCGCGAGCCAGGCACATACCCGAATGCTCATGATGGTGGTGTAGTGCAAGGGGCGGCATATGGCCATGTACCGGTCATAGGCCATCGCTGCAAGGAGACAACATGCTGTGAGACCCGTGATGTCAAAGACATACACCTGGGCTGCACAGCCCCGAAAGGAGATGGTCTTTTCCTCCACCAGGAGGTGAACCAGCAGCTGAGGGGTCACGCTGGTGGTGCAGCAGATTTCCAAGAAAGACAGGTTCACGAGGAAGAAATACATGGGGGTGTGGAGGGAGGGGTTCAGTTTTATCAGCAGGATAACGAGCAGGTTCCCCATAAGGGTAAGCAGGTAGGTGACAAGAAACACCAGAAACAGAAGGATTTGCAGCTTGTTTAGGTAGGAAAACCCCACCAGGATGAAGACATCAGAGATGGTCTGGTTCTCGCCAGCATGGCTCTCAGAATTGCTCATCTGCAGGGGAGACAAAGGCAGACACTGAACGTGAGGGAAACCCAAAATGTGAGTGTGAATCAAACAATGCGAACTGGTTTCCTTACCTTCGGGATGCTTGAGAGTAAAACCTGCTGCAGTTCCGTATGTAAATACGTAACTGGGACCAATCTTCATCAAGCATCAGCTGCTGTTGCTGTTTGCATGTGAAGCAAGCGATGGCAGAGTAGGTTGGCTGGAGGAATGACCACTCTGACACCAGTGGAGCTACAGCTGATCTACAACAGAAGGGAGGTGGTGAATTGACACTAGACACATCTACACTTCCCTGAAGGTTGACGCTCTGGAGGTCGATCTTCTGGCATTCGATTTAGCAGGTCTAGTATAGATCTGTGAATTAAACACTGAGGCAGCTCCCACTGGTGTCTGCTGCTCCTCCTTTTGTGGGGAGTAAGGGAAGCCAATGAGAGTGTTTGCTCCCATCAGCTTCTCACGCTGGGGCCATTGCCAAGGCATTTTGTGTTGCTGGACTTGTGTACCTTAACCCAGCTTGCCAGGTCTAGTGTAGACCCTGCCTGAAGGAACAGACACACTAACACAAAACTCAAAGGGAATCTTAGGTTATGTCTAGACTACGGAGTTTTTCTGGGATACCAGAGAATGCGTCTGCTTTTCCACTTTTTTTTGTGGAAGAGCAGATGCACGCTTTTGGAAGCCCCTGTCATCTTCCTTACACGAGGAAGAAGGGCTCTTCAGAAAGAGGAGGTTTTTCTGAAATTTGGCCCAGTGTAGATGGCTAAATTTCAGAAAAGCCTCTTCCAACAAAACTATTAGAAAAAGGTACACAAATTGCAGAGTGCAACTTGCGTACGTTTTTCTGATAAAACATTCAAACATTCACTAGACATAGTCAGAGAGAATAAAATCAAACCAAAACAAACATTAGGGGTGCACTATGCAAAGGGCAGGGCACAGAACAAGTTAAATGAACAATTGAAAAGAAATATTCTCAAATACAGAGACCTGGACGAGAGGAAAGAATTCTGCCTGTCATATTTTGGGGAACAGATTAACCCTTGTGAGCACTGTCCTCAGCATGACCATTGCAGTAAATGAAGAGCTGGTTGGGACACGGAATTTCTATCCCCTGTTCCTGAATAAAAACCCGAAATTCAAGAGGACTCAACATAAAATTGAATGCAAAATTGAATACTGCCATCAACATCCTTTTTTTCCTCATTGAAAAGGTCAGTAGAGAAAAAATATTTTTTTCTGTAGGGATTTTAATTTATTTATTTGTTGGCTGACAATTGGACCAGTCCTACAGAAAGGGAGAAATTTATTCACCGCTAGGAATAAGGTCTGTGCAGACTCTTGTCACTGGCAGATGCATGATATTTTCAGAACACTTCAAAGTATCCAGACATTCCATTTATAAACAGGATGAAGGAACCAGATATTATGTGGAGAGAGAGTTGACAATTCAGCTGACAGACTCCACTGCGTAACTCTTGGGGCCCGGGGGCAGAGAATGCACCATGATGGGATCATGGGAGGGGATTCTCTTGCTGGAAAAGATCAGACTGAGCCCACCCAGCTGGCTGCATCCAGACTCAGATACAGACCCACCTTAATGACCAGCATTTCTACAGTGGATGATGAAGAGAGTTTGGGAACCAAGTAAAGAGAAGAGAAGAGAGAAGCCAGACACGGGAACAATAATGTTTAGAGTCATGGTGTCCAATATGATAGGCATGTCCAGTGCACATCTATCAGTCTGGTGGGCAGCGTGGACTGCTCGCTGGATTTGACACAGATAGATAGATAGATAGATAGATAGATAGATAGATAGATAGATAGATAGATAGATACACGTGAACACACTCAGAACCCACATTCTCAGACACAAAATAAGACTCCTTGTGCATGTATGCAAAATTCAGATATAGAAATCAGAGACATGATTTTGCTCTAAGCGCAGATCAGGGCAGGATGTGGGAGAATGGTTGAGGGCTTAAGTCTTGGATTTTTCACCTACCTTGTGTAAGAAGAATTGAGCCATCTCCTAGCTGCAGGTTCTGGAGGTGCAGCAGGAATCAGAGGTGTTTTATTTCAGTCCCTGACTTCGGGGACTAAGTCCCTGAAGAAAATTACTTGTGATATTCCTTGCGGGTGGAACAACAGTCTCTCAAATGGCAACAAAACAAAACTCACAAGATCAGTTGTGTGTCAGGAATTTGCACCATGCTCATCCACATCGTGTGGTTTCAATGTGGTAAATTAAGGGACACGATTTTTGTCTAGAAGGGGAAATGATCAGTCCAAGGTCACACAACATAAAGACTCAGGGGCAGAGGCAGGAACAACACTCAGGGCTCACAACTCCAGTTCCCTGATGCTTAGACTCTAGGCCCCAGTCTTGCTCAGAGCTCTGACT